>NC_142946.1:23356014-23458514 GCF_046866305.1 Octopus bimaculoides
ATTCATGATAATATTAATTACTTTACATTATATTAGGCTAATATTTTGAAAAATCAATTATGAAGAAATGTTACAAATTAGTATTATATTAATCCTATATGCATTTTGTTGCTAAAACTATTGTTGTTGTATTTGCTATTTTTATTAAACAGTCTAATAAGATTTGACTAAGAACAACAATAGCCAATCAAACATTTGGTAGAAATCAACAGAACTAACCCATTGCTCTTGCATCAATTTGGTATGACCAACCCTATCTTGATTATTCTTTGATCATTTGAAAGTTTAGCTCCTATCCTCCTCCTCCTTTTTTTTCTTATAAAAAGAAATTTTTGTCATGATGTGATATCATTGACATGGAATGCACTTTTTGTTTTCTTGTATAAAATAATGTAATTCATGAATTTAACAAACTATCTTTTTAGAAAATTACTAAGACAAAATACAAGACTAATACATCAGAACAGAAATAGCTCATCTTTCTCAGTATATTACTATTATATCCTTCATTTCACTTACGCTCAGAAATAGTAATCATTTTATTGATACTAAATAGATTGTTCTCATTTTCTAAGCAGAATTCTTATATAAACTCATGAGAATTTACAATAATACATCATTGTTAATACAAGAAGATTTGCATAACATAACATGTCATTATAATAAGCTATTACTTAGTAATTATTAATTATATTCATAATAAGCATAAGAGAGGAACATGTTCAGGTTTGAACATGTTTAGGCAGCTTGTATGTGTGAATACATGATATCCTACTTCTTTCCCACAATATTTAAATAGATTTTTTTTTTAATTCTTCATCATTATATTTAAGTCATTAAACTAAGATTAAATTACACCATGCTTCTGACATCAAGTTTTCAAAAGAATAACATTTCAAACATCCACTAATGGAGTAATGAAGCAAATTGGCATTCATGTTTTAAATGAATTTTATGTTCATACATGTAGTGGCATGTAGTTTTTGCAATCAATTCTATATTTACCATCCATTCAATTAAAGGATTCAGAATAATTGATCTTTGATGATAAACAAACAAGATCTGCTTCTTTCTATTTCATTTCTAATATATTTCAAACCTGTTTTTCCTCTCCTTGGAAATGATTATCTGGAATCCTTTTATCTGGATCATGTTAGATGATCACAATATTACAAATATCAAAATAGATACCAGTAAAATATTGCTTTCAAATTTTGGCACAAAGCCAGCAATTTTAGGGGAGAGGATAAGTCAAAAACATTGACCCCAGTATTCAAGTGATACTTATTTTATTGATCCGAAAAAATAAAAGGCAAAGTTGACCTTGAGAGAAACTGAACTCAGAATGTAAAGGTGTAGGAAATGCTGTTAAGCATTTTGCCTGGCATGCTAATGATTCTGCCAGCTCACTACCTTGTAGTGCCAGTAAAATATTGCATTCAATTTGAAGTCAGAATAAGACCAAAAGCAGGTCTGCATCTGTTTTTCATACTTGTCAGAACAACTTAAAGTAATACTTGTCGTTGGCTAATACCATATTTTCTATCACTGCATATTAATTTGTATTTAGTGTTTTAAGCTTTCATGCATTAAATATGTTCACATGAACTCCCTTCTTGTTTTTGATGTGGATTGTGTCCCTGAATTATTTAATATCTATGCTATTCTATTTTCATATTGCAATAAAAGGACAATCCTGTATATCTACTTTTTGTCATACATACATGCATATATACATACATGTGTGTGTGTGTGTGTGTGTATAAATAAATACATACAAATATATATATATAGAGGCAGAAAGAGATAGGCAAATGGTCATACAGTCAGACAGACAGAAAGAAAGAGTGAAAGTGGGAGGGAGGGAAAGGTATTGACAATATGGCTGAGAGAAAATACCGCAGGGGCATATGTTGTGCATACTAAATACAAATAAGTTAAGATTTTAAATATATAAAATACTGAGTTGAGAAATTCTGATCAACTAAGATTATCTGTGCAATTTGTAGACAAAGACGCCCTCTATAGGTGTTTAAAATCTTTAAAGAAAAAAAACATAAATGCAGGTGTGGCAGTGTGATAAGAAGTTTGCTTCCCAACCATATGCTTCTGGGTTCAGACCCACTGCATTGCACCTTGGGCAAGTGTCTTCTATAGCCTCAGGCCAACCAAAGCCTTGCGAGTGGATTTGATTGATGGAAACTGAAAGAAGTTCATCATTTATGTGTGTGTGTATGTGTATGTTTGTCCCCCACCATTGCTTGACAACTAGTGCTGGTGTGTTCATGTCTCCATTACTTAGCAGTTAGGCAAGAGAGACTGATAGAATAAGTACCAGACTTAGAAAAAAAAAGTACTGGGGTTGATTCATTTGGCTAAAAATTCCTCAAGGCAGTGCCCCAGCACGACCACAATCTAACGACGGAAACAAGTCAAAGATAAAAGATAATAGATTCACTTGACTGAAACTATTTAGTGTTGATATTCATAACTGGCTCCAGTTCATTCTCTCTATTTGTATCTGTATATTGGTCATTGTTGGTTTTGCCAAAGGAGTAGAATGTGCTTTACTGAGGTGACCTAACAGAAACAAAACATTGCTTTCATCATTTGGCTTGAACACCAACCAGATCTACTCCCATTCAATATTCTCCACAGACATCTCAAAAGTAAATAGACACCCTCTAATGCTGTTTTTATCTGTGCAAATGTTACTCGTTAGTAAAATGATCAAATGGGTTATGTCATTAAAAACTGCATGAGACATGTCTACTTAATACTAGATTAAGTATCTAAATGTATCAAATGACATAATTCTGTTTCTAGAAATAAATCTTTCAAAAACAAAGTGTCCATTTACTTTTGAAAAGTAAGTGTATATCTAGTATGTGCATTTGTGTATCTATCTTTCTTCACCTCTTACTTTTTACTTGTTTCTGTCATTAGACTGTGGCCATGTTGGGGCACAGACTTGAAGAATTTTAGTTGAACTGATCAACTCCAGTACTTATTTTATTATTTTCTTTTTTGTAAAGCCTAGCACTTTTCTATCAGTCTCTTTTGCCGAACCACTAAGTTACAGGGATGTAAACACACTAACACTGGTTGTGAAGCAGTGGTGGGGAATAAGCACATATATGTAGATATATATATATATATTTACAATAGGATTCTTTCAGTTTCTGTCTACCAAATCCACTCACAAGGCTATGGTCAGTACACAGCTATAGTAGAAGATACTTGCTCAAGGTGCCATGTAGTGGGACTGAACCTGGCACCATGTGATTGGGAAGCAAACTTCTTATCACACAACCATGCTTGTGCCTATATATATATGTATATATATATATATATATATATATATATATATATTATTGTCATCCTCATCATCCATTTTACATCTGTTTTTCCTTGCTTGCTTGGGTTGGAGATATCCTTTCCAGCACTTTTTATTGCATTCTTTCATCATCTTTTTTGTGAGGTTTTGATATCAGACTTTACTTCTGCCCATATCTTCCTTAATCCTCCTCTTCCACAATTTCCTTCTACTTGTATATCCTAGCACTTCTTTACCTATATGTTATCCTCTATATGCAATTTTCATTCTTGTACATTCCAATTGATTTTTTTTTTTATACCTGGTTTATCTCTAAGCTCATCTGTACAATGTCATCTATGCATATTAACATTACACATACAGCAAAACATGCTTGCTTCATTTTACTTCAAACTTCACACATTCTCATTCCACCCCTATACAGCATTTCTCTTTGTACACAAGTAACATACTTGTTCTTACATATCAAAGAGAGAAACCTCTTGTTACTAGGAGAATAATACCTTTCTGATCTGTATTTCCAGGCCCTTATTTGGGGTACTATGCTTTCAGAACACCCTCCTCTACGGCTGATTAAGTTGTCCAAGTAACAGAAGCTACCAACAGCTTTTGTAGAGCCTTCCAAGCATTGAAAGAGATTTATTTTATGAGTGCACTGACTAATAACTATTCCCGTACTAATAACTGTTCTACAACGTGCAAAGTCTTTATTCACCATTAGCCTGCCTATATGAGTGAACTATGGGTGCACACCTCTGGTGCACCTATATTGCATACACTGTATGTAGTTCCTACCAACTGTTTTTTCTAAATATCAAACACAGCCATTTCCTTGGTTGCAACAGAGTCCTATCTTCCTTTCTATTTACTAAAACTTTTCACTGAATTATGTGAAGGAAACCCGATCATCAATACTCAAGTTACAAAAGACACAAAGGCAATATATTGAGAAACATCACGGTGATGTTATCATCATCATTGTTTAACGTCTGCTTTCCATGCTGGTATGGGTTGGATGGTTTGACATGGAGCTGGCTAGCAGGGGGCTGTCTAGATACCAACTCTCTGTTGTGGCATTGTTTCTACAGCTGGATGCCCTTCCTAATGCCAACCACTTTACACTGTGTACTGAGTGCATTTATGTCTGGCATGGGTACATTTATGCAGTACCGGCATGGATGCTTTTTAAGTGGCACCGGCACCTAAAAGGACAAACCTGTATATATGGAAAGCAGGGATTTTACTTAGCTTGACATATCAAGTACAGCAAATCGCCACATCTCCTGGTCCCTTGTCATTTCCTCAGTGAGGTCCCGCATCTGAAGATTCTTTCTCACCAGTTTGTCCCCCATTCTCCTGAGTCTACCTCTTCCACAGGTATCCTCTACAATTAAAGCTCAGCACTTCTTCATGCAGCGGCATTATAACTCAGTATGGCATACAAACCACCCTGGTCATCTTAATGTACCCTTGGTACACACCCTGTCATAAAGGTCATACCTTGCTAAATTAAGAAGTCAGGGATGAGAGAGAATGAGGCAATTCACCCAGGATATATATATATATATATATATATATATATATATATATATATATATAAAAACTAAAGGTGGTACTCCAGCTTGGCTGCAGTCAAAATGAATAAAACGAGTAAAAGAATAAAAGAATATATACTTTTTATTAAAGCCAAAAAAATCTTCATAAATTGTTACTCAAAGTTTCACATTACTGTTCATTGGACAGTTGTGATGATCACAACTGTCCAATAAATGTTAACCTGTAGCTTTGATTAACAGTTTTGCATTTATGTACTCACTTGTGTGAGTATGTATTTGTGTGTGTGTGTGTGTGTGTGTGTGTGTGTGTGTGTGTGTGTGTAAAGAAAAGTCTTTCTTGAGTCATTCGCTCGTGAGGCCAGTTTCCTGGATTCTGAGGTATATATATATCTATCCACCTGGACAGTATGCCAATCCTCACAGAATTACTCATTTTTGTCGGCTGAGTGGAATGAAATATTTTGCTCAAAAATACAATGCATCATCTGGCCCTGGAATCAAAACCACAATCTTATTAAGAGGATAGCAATGCCCTAACCACTAAGCCCTCCATAAGTATATGTGTGTGTGTGTGTGTGTGCATGATGTAGGCATAGCTGTTGTTAAACTCTTGGCTATACAAGAGAGAAAAGCTTAGCTGGAAGGCAAGAGGTAAGGATTGGTGGTTCTTTGGCCACTTCTGCTGATCTGCCAACAGGATGAGGCTCAAGAGAAAAACATCCAATTGTTCAACGCTAATGACTGCAGCTTCTTCTTGAAAATGCTACACTTACGAAAGGTGAATGAAGCAGTCCTTGAGCTCTCAGGATCATTGACACATATGTATCAATGATCCTGAGAGCACTGCCAGTGTGTCAATGAGTCAATGATCCTGAGAGCACTGCCAGTGTGTCAATGATCACATATGCCAATGATCCTGAGAGCTCTGCCAGTGAGCACAAACGCCTGGTAAGGTCTCCCATACTGAACAGGTCAAAGGATAGAGGCCAGAAAAATAGGGACCATCTTTTCCCTGGAATAAAAATGGGTTTGCCTTCCAACAGCATCGATGACAACTCAAAACCAAAAAGAGCTGGGAGAGGATGACCAAACCTCAGGGAATCATATGAGGTGAGATACTAAGGCAGAGCAGAAAAAGCAGGGATCCATCTGGAAAGAAACAGACAGACAGACAGCCAGCCTAAAACTGAGAACAGGGGCAAAAATGCTGTTGTTGGTTTATCTCCATGGGGAGCAAAGGGCTTCATAAGAAAGAATAATGAAAGGCAAAGTTGAGCTCAGCAGGATTTGAAATAGACTGTAAGAGGCTGTAACTAAATACTATAAGGCATTTTGTTCAAAGTGCAAACAATTTTGCCAGCCCATTGCTGTACTTGATAGTATGACTGACAACTGCTTGAATTACCACCTGTCAATGCTATAGGGTAAAAGCAAGCAACTGCTAAGTCAGAACTAATGTAGTTTAAATTTTTAGTTATTCTTGTTTCAAGTTCAAATGAAATTCACAAAGGAATACTGCTTTCACATCAAGAATGGAGCTGGTGTGATACATACATACATTCTGTTGTTGTTGGTACTCCGTCGCTTACAACGTCAAGGTTCCAGTTGATCGATCAATGGAACAGCCTTCTCGTGAAATTAGCGTGCAAGTGGCTGAGCACTCCACAGACAAGTGTACCCTTAATGTAGTTCTCGGGGATATTCAGCGTGACACAGTGTGACAAGGCTGACCCTTTGAATTACAGGCACAACAGAAACAGGAAGTGAGAGTGAGAGAAAGTTGTGGTGAAAGAGTACAGCAGGGTTCGCCACCATCCCCTGCTGGAGCCTCGTGGAGCTTTAGGTGTTTTCGCTCAATAAACACTCACCACGCCCGGTCTGGGAATCGAAACCGCGATTCTATGACCACGAGTCCGCTGCCCTAACCAGTGGGCCATTGCGCCTCCACATCATACTTATATACATACATACATACATTCTAGATCACACTGAAAAGAGAGCAAACCAACTGATAGTTGGAATCACTCACCTATATATTCTTCACCTTTCATCAAATGATCGGTAGACTTAATCCATTGACTGATTTAACACAACCCTGAGTATCTCCAGTGTATTCCACCCTGTTTCAAGCATCCTCCTTTGATTAATCCTAAAAAAATGACATGTTGTCCCAGCACTCTGCTTTTTCTACTCCTGAAATGGCTTCAGCACCTTGGAGCCTGCTAGGTGTGTATCTCCACCCACTCATACTCACAAGACACGCTCATCTCTCTTCCTCTCATCATGTATATTGTGACACCTCCCACGCTCTTCAGGTCTTGCACCAAACACTTGGTCTAATCCTTCTTTCTAAAAAGTCATCCTGCCAGAACTTTCTCACTGCACATTTTTCCTGCAGTATTGACTTGTAGTTGTTCAAGAATTCAAAATAACCATTGATGACATCATTCTCAGGAGGAGAAAAAGTTTTCATGAAGGGACATCCCTCCTCCTGAGCAAACCATTTAAAATAAAGTCTGTTTCAGTCATACTCTTTACCAAAACAATTAACATCAGGTAATCTAAATGTGAAGTATTAAATCTATGTAGTCAACAAGTGATGGCTTTGGAGAAGTATACCACTGTAGAACAGTTTAGTGATACTTCACTAAAGAATAGGTTCTAATACTGTAAATAATATGAAATACATTTTGGCATTGACTCAGCAGTAAATTAAGTAAGATATTACAGCATCCAGCCGTAGAAACCATGCCAAAGCAAACCTCACTGGTACAGGTGCCATGTAAAAAGCACCCAGGACACATACATATGACGGGCTTCTTTCAGTTTCCGTCTATCAAATCCACTCACATGGTTTTGGACGGCCTGAGGCTATAGCAGAAAGCACTTGCCCAAGGGTGGGACTGAACCTGGAACTGTGTGGTTGGGAACAAGCGTCTTACCACACAGCCTATTATAGAGGAACTTCTTAAAATTAAGTCTTCAAAAGAACATTTGAAATATTGAAAGATTGATTAAACAGAAGTTTGTAAACTGAGTGCGTGACCTAGACTCAATGTTTTTGTAGTCATTTCACTACATCATTAATGACCCTGAAAATAGTTTTACCCAATTTCATTTGTCCTGTTCAGTACGTGTATGGTTTTGTAGCTACGAAAAAGGAAAAGAAATATATTAATATGCATCCTCAATGATTAAGTCGACATTTCGTGAGGATGTTTTTCTCATTATGTATGGTATTTTACTTTTCGTTCTTTGATTTCTGAATTCAAGTTTGCCTTCCACCTTTTCGCAGGTCGTTAAAACCAATTACATATTTAGTACTTGTATCAATGGTATCAACTAACCCCAACTCCCCTAAAAAGTATTGATTAGTCTTTTATTATCCTTTCTTCAGAATATCCCTTAAATGATTATATTTGAGTTAAGCGTTATCCTTTTGACAAGCAATGTTAATTTGAATGAAAGAGAACGTGAGATGAGTGACAGCAAGGCATTACCTGATGCGTGTAGACGAGATGAACAACGACGATGATGATAAAGGTGGTGATGGTGATGATGATATTTTCTTTTCAACAAGATCTCTATAAAACAACTGACACACATTCCAAATTTTACTTGTCATTTTATTTGTTCTGTGTTACTTTTCAAGTTATTTCAGGGAAAATTGTTTTATGTTTGACCATCTCATTTGACCTGTCAGTGTGTTTTAAAACATCAAACATCTGTTCATCCCAGCACTGAATAAATTTACCCCTTCCACGTCGTTTAGTTAGAAGTAAGCTATAGGAAGTAGTAATGAGGCTTTAAAAACTACAATAGTGCAGTGCTCTGCTCAAGGCCTTAAAATATCGATATCGAAGTGCAAAAAACAGTCAAGCTGTTGCCATTGAAACAGTCAACACATTGAAATCACTTCTACCGTGCATTCGATACCAGAAATGTTTTTAATCACTAAAGCAAACCTTTAATATATGCTAACATTGCTGTTTATTTATAAAATTTATGACGTACCCAAGGAAAACACGTCTTCGTGGATTTCCCTAACATATATGGTAAAAAGCTTTCTAAATGATGGTTAAAATACGACAAATTACCTACGAAACTTGAGATTGCTTTATAAAACAGGTAAGCTTCTAATGTTAGCTTATTTTATTGTTTTATTGAATTATGTACTTGCGAACTTTATATTAACATCAACTTGTTGAATATCGGAAAATTCATATTGAGCTGTCAACAGTTCATTTTTATTTGGTTTCTGTAAATATCCATATCAAACTATTGTGATTTCTTTAGCTTTTCTTGGCATTTTCCATGTTTTACCTTTGATACGGATTAAAGGGTCCACGCATCTATAACTTAGCCGAGGTTTAGCAAGAAATTGTTTAGTTTTTCAAGTTTTTGTTTGATTGATTGTTTGTTTGTTTTTTATGGCGGGTGTATTCTGTTAGGAGTCGATATTATTACTGTTAGTTTGCTACGAGGAAATAACATTATGCCATATTCAAACTAAAGGTATTTTATTCAAAAGCTAGACTTCACTTAGTTTATGATCAGAATGCAAAATTTTCAAAAATATTATGTGACAGTCAGATTCAAAATCTTATTTTAAATGCATTATTACATCATAAATAGAGATAATGCGAAACAAAATCTCATTTATGCTAATACAAAACACAAAGGAAGAATTACATTTAATACGTGTGTAACTATGCACAATAACGCGAACACTTGTTGATGTTTGCTATTGCATTCATTTTCTCCCTACGTGAATTTTTCTTTATTTAATGGATCTGTTCCACTTGGATCTCTCTATTTCTTTTTAACCTTCTCAAAGGAAAACCAGTGGAATATATGAATATTCTTTTCAACTCTAGGCATAAGGCCCGAAATTTTTGGGGAGGGGGCCCAGTCGATTAGATCGACCTCAGTACGCAACTGGTACTTAATTTATCCACCCCGAAAGGATGAAAGGCAAAGTCGACCTCGGAAGAATTTAAACCCAGAACGTAGTGACAGACGAAATACCACTAAGCATTTCGCCCGGCGTGCTAACGTTTCTGCCAGCTCGCTGCCTTGGAATATATCGCCAAAATAAATATTATTCTCAAAAACATCAGCAATATTTCATTTCTAAATAATCGCATCATGTACTTAGATTCCACTCGTTCCAAGCTGGTCTGTTTTAGAAAATATAGCCAATTCATTGGATATAACCAGAGTACATGCTAGAATGTTTTGATCTGTGAGTGGCTCTAATGTGACCCTTGTCCTCTCTGGCGAAGGTAAAGAATACGCGCACCACCCGTTTTCTGCGGTTAGGATTGCGCTGAAAACGGGTGGTGTGCGTATTCTTTATCCCCACCGAAAACATTTCTTTTGTACCATTCGACTTCTCCAAATATCCATTGAAAAGCGTATCCATCCAATAAACTTTTGTTTACGACGACGACAAAAAAAAAATTCTGAAAAAGAACAATCCCAGCTCTCATCGATTTTATCCATACTGTTAGTATCAATTCCCCCAGTTCCCTTTAACACTGATCTCAACCTATTCACAATAAACGTCTCTATGGAAATCACACGCTAGTCAATAAATTATGTCTGCTCTCAAATAAGATGTCAGCAATTCAGAGACATGGATGTTGTTGACCTGTTAAATTACAAATCCAGGTATTTAATAACAGCATCCGTTTTTCAATTATTCAATATCAACACAGGATAAAACTTAATTCTGTGAAGAAAAGTTTGTTGGATTTCTCTCTCGCTTGTGTTCTACTAGTATTGTATTATTGATTCAATAAGTAGTAGTGAATTAATAAAAGGTTTGAGGAAGTCCTGCCTAAAACCATGTTTAATATTAATGTGGAAAAGAAAACTGATGAGTTGGAAAGTTTGGGTCAACTGGGAAAGACTTCAACTGAGATTATCCAAGCAATTAGTAAACAAAAGCTTCTAGGCGTGGCTGTGTGGTAAGAAGTTTGCTTCTCGACTCATGGTTTCGTGTTCAATGCTACCGCGTGGCACTTTGGGCAAGTGTTTCCTACTCTAGCCTTATGTTAACCAAAGACTTGTGAGTGGGCTTAGTTAATAGAACAGCAATGTTTCGTTGGGGAACGAAACCTTGCCGACAGAAACTGGAAGAAGCCTGTCGCGCGTGTATGTGCGTGTGTGTTTGCACACCACCGCCGCTTGACAACTGATATTGGTTTGTTTACCGACACGTTACTTTGCCGTTCGGTAAAAGAGACTGATAGAATAAGTATTAGGCTTAATAGGACTGCGGGCGATTTGTTCTATTAAACCCTTTAAGACGGTGCTCCAGCATGGCTAAAACAAGTAAAAGATTAAAAAAATATATATATATGTGATATATAAAACAAACAAGCAAGTTGTGTGACTACCCCAATAGTCGGAAAGAATAACAATTGGATGCCGTCTAAATTTATTTACAAGTTCAGATGCTGTCTTGATTTATTTTCAAATTCAGATTCTTATATCAACAACACCTATCCTTCATTTATAAAGTGAGCAGTTTTGAATGGAACTGTCCAATATTTTTGAAAAATACGCATTTAGACTGTAATTTTCTTTCCTTTTTGTGTGTTTTTTGCCCCCTTTTTTTTATCCCTTGCTAAACAGCCTTAATATTTGCACATTGTGTTAGCTTAATAGGGGAGAAAAAAAACGATTTCTCTCTCTAATTTAAACTTAAGGACATGTTTATTGATGTTTTATTCCTCCTCGTACTTTTATTTCCCTTCCCATTACTTCTGTATTGATCTATTCGGTTAAAATAAATATCCTACATCCTACACTAGGGCAATTTATTCAGTTGACAATTACCTCTGAATCGTGTTGTCCTTTCTATCATTTGATAATTTGAATTGCATGTCTCCTTTTAAAAAAAAATGGAAATGGTCTTTCGTTATAAGTACGTAAAATGGTCGAAAAAAGTGAAAGAGAAGTTTCGAATATTTTGATGTCTTTCACTTACAGATATTGCGATTATAATACAAATTTATTGATAAACTAAAAGGCTATTGCAACCGAAATCGCGTATATATTATGAATATTACACAAGCGCGCATATATGCATATGTGCTAAGGAAAACATACACTTTACCTGATGTTTTGACAGATTCCGAATAATTTATTTGTAAAGCATTTTTGTTACAAGTTTTAAACTAAAAGGAAATAATTTGGATGCTTTTTGCTTAACAAATTTCGAAATTAAGCGAAAATTTTCAAGTTTGATATATTTACGTAATTTTTTTATGTTAAATCCGATTTTGGGAAAGACTTCCTCCTGTCCCCACCATTTCCTCCAATTTTTTTTTTTTTTTTCCCCCAAAAAAAAACCCCCGTTTTCGGATACGGAGATACCGGAAAATTGCCAAAAATCGGCATTTTGAAATTTTGGCTCCCCACAATTTCTTCATTTTTTACTTTTTTTTACCTAACCCTAACACCCTAACTCTAACCCTAACCCCATAACCCTAAACCCAACTACAAACATTTTCGGAATTTTTTTTTCAGAATCATAATCTCCATGTTTTTCCGCATATTTTGAAAAACAAAATTTCTGCAAAAAGTAGCTGTACACTGCGAGGGGAGGGGGAAGTGTAATTTTTTTTTTTTAAATTGAAATTTTACAGAAATTTTTGGAAATTTTTTTCAGAATCATAATCTCCGAGGAGTCCTAGTCAACTGCGAGTCGTTGGAACCTTTCACTTCGTGAACTCCGACGGCACAGCAAAAACGAGAACGTGACACGTTGTCGCTCACGTCGCCGGTGCCAGTGCTTCCGGGCGTCGGCGTCGAGGCACACACAACGTCTCGAAGCATCATTCCCAGGTTGGGTCCGCGTGTTGGTGACCATGTTTCTGAGTGTCATCGCGTTCCTGCTCCGACTCAGGTGTAGCAGGCGGCCGGGGACCTGAAAGATGGCGATCCACGCCCAGTTGGGGCGAAGCCAGAGGAAACTCTGGTGGAAGTCCGAAGCGCCTCTGATGTGCAAATCGATTGTCGGAACTGGGTGTAGGGGTGAAAGACCAATCGAGCTGTCTAGTAGCTGGTTCCCACCAAAGTTTGCCTCAGGATAGCTGGCGCCAGCAGGAGAACGACACACAATTCCGTCCGGTAAAGCAAACAACTGGAGGCCCCTGGGACGTTGACAGCTTCGATCTACTCTTGAACTCAGAACGGGCAAAATGGGCCGCTCATCTCCCAATCGGAGGCGGCTGTATATCACAGCCATTATGACACGACGAATGCACGGTACCAAGTGGGCCACTTATGATAAGTAGACCTGGTGATGTGGGATGAACCGAACATCCGGCTAAGGTGCCCTACGCTTCACACATTAGATCCCTGAAAGGGTTTCAGTTGATATAGACAGCAAGCCGGTGACCACAGAAGTCAGAATCCGCTCAGGAGTGTAACAACTTACCTGCCGAATCGACCAGCCTCCAAGATAGATGGTGCTGGAGCAAGCAACCGATGACAGACTGGCCAGGTGACAAGTTGCGCAATCGCCGGCGAGGCAACCTTCCGATGCCCGATCGAGTAGGAAGGCGCCGTGTATTTTGAAAAAAAAATTCTGGAGAAAATAAAAATAGGGTGGGGAAGGTTAGTTTCAAAATGCTGATCTTTGCCAATTTTTTTGCAGATTTGTATTCTCCGTAGCTGAAAACGGGGGTTCGTGTAGAAAAAAAAATCTAAGAAAGTGGGGTTTTGGTGGGGTGGGGTACAAAAGGAAGTCTTGCCTGATTTTGTTATTCATTTGTTCCAGAAAAATTTTAGAAAAATGTTAGAAAGGTTTAAACTTTGATCATTTCTTCCCAATCAGAAAATGGAATTCAGAAGCTGACATTTTCTGCGTGATAGTTGTCTATCACAACATTACTGACAACAAATTTTATTAAGCAAAATGAAAGAAATATATTACAATGACGGTAATTGTAAGAGGTTTTGAAGTTTTAATAAGTTGAAATGAATGAAGTCACGTGGGGTCTTTTCTGTTGCTGTCACAGTTTAAAAAATTTTAATATTAAGTGAAAGATTACAAATTTGCTACATTAATGTAATTTTTGATGTTGAACCAAATTTTGTTATTCACTTGTTCCAGAAAAATTTTATAAAAATTTTTTCTTAGAATATGTTGCCAATTGATTAACCCCAGGTCATCCACTGGTCGGTCTGACCTTAAACACCATCCCTAAACCCTAATTCTAGCACTGATGCTAACCTTTCATTTTTTAAATATTGTTCCATTTGTTTTTAAAGTTGGTGTACTGGTGTAGTTTTGTAGGCTAATTATGGAAATGAAATTCATTTTTGTGACAAATTAATAAATAAAAAGTTAATAGCTTTTAAAGTTTGCAAATTTTAGGTAATTTTAACCAATCGAAAATCACACACATTGGTGCCTGTTTCCATTGTAACAAGCCAAGGTTTTGACTACTTAAAACTACTTAGGTGAAACTCTAAAAACTCAAGTTACTATGGCTAAACTTACATTAAATAAAGACTTAAGTGAGTGGGTTATCAAAATCATTTGAACATTATTGAAAATAACTAAAAGTATTTATTTATGACATACTACATACTGAAGTCAATATATATTCTTATAATGCATACTAGCTACGAATAGAAGTAGGGGAAAATATATGCCATAAAATGTACTTATTTAATTATAGTGTTTATTTCTAAGTAGATTAAGTCTTCTGGTATGTATTGATGTTGCATAGCTGTTGTGCTTTTGACAGTCAAATGAAGACATGTTCAAGAGAGAGAGAGAGTGCTAGAAGCGTTCAAGATGCAATGATCCATACTCTCTCACATAGCCACATAAGATATTCTGATACTGGCCAATATGAAAATAATAGTGATATCTTTGGTATGGATGACTTTATTCCTACCCAATATATTATGATATCATATACTAATGTACCAATGCAGCCTTCGTTACAATAAATGAATGAATGTACAAAGTTAATTTCCGTAAGTTTATATTATTATTGCCTTCAAATAAAGCCCAATAAAGCCCAATGTAGTCTCTATAATTATCTATAACCTGCAGTGAATTAGTACATTAGTAATTATTTTTCTTTCATATTGTATTATTATGAAAATGAGTTGTGTCAGTTACAAGTTTTATTTTACAATTTGATTAATAATTTTTGGTCTTTATCTCAAGCTGTTGGCCTTCAATAGGCCCAATTTTAGTGATATTAGATATGTTCATATGTGGCTAGCTGGCAGAATCGTTAGCATGCCAGGTAAAATGCTTAGCAGCATTTTCTCTGTCTTCATGGTCTGGGTTCAAACACCACCGAGGTTGACTTTACCTTTCATCATTTCAGGGTTGAAAAAACTGGGGTCGATGTAATCAACTCAGCCTCTGCCAAAATTTAAAAATCGATATTAAATACATTGGATAAATTCTGGAATCCATTTTCAACATCTCAGATATCTCTGTTAATTTCTTTGGTATCTCTGTTTCAAACAACACTCTCCCACCTCTCTCCCTCCATCTTTTATAAACCAACCAACTTCCCTGATTGCCACAATTTTTCTTCTTCCTTTCCCATTCACACCAACAACTCTACCCCTTGCCTCTGTCAGTTCCTGCTTTTCCATTTACCCTTGAAGCAGAGATTCTGGCTTCAAACCAAGTTGCTTCAAATACCCACCTGTAATGAACCTGTAATGAACCCACCAACCTGTAATGAACCCAACACCAAGTCTGAGCTATCAACAGCAATCATTGTCTCAGTGTCCCACCATCACCACCACTTGACTGCATTTCCTTACCCTCATCTTCAACTTCACTACACCCTCCTCTGCAACTTCCACCTTCTACACCCTGACCCTGCCATTGTCCTAGCTTCCTTGAACCTCCACTCCTCTCCTTTAACCCCCCCCCCTTTTTTGTAACCATATTTCTGTTGAAATACACTGCCTTTGTTTCAATTAATTTTGAAAATAATGAATAATTTATTAAGATCACTTTGTCATTATTTGGACCAAAAATTAACATGAAATTTTAGTGGAAAGTTTTAATTTATATCACTTTAAAAAAGGAAGTTTGCATCATAGGATCAAGGGAAGTTTTTGACAGGTTGGTATCAAAATGGTTAAATGTGACTGGTGTGTTGGGGGATAAACTGCTCTTGGAAATAAAATCATTCTTATAATGTGTGAAAACTGGAGTGCTCACTCAGAGGAAACTCAGGACAACCAACTACTGGAACTGCAATATATGTATTTCCTTCATCCATCACTATCATAATTTAATGTCCACATTTCCATGCTTGCATGGGTCAGATGAAATATATTGGAACAGAAATATATTGGATGCCCTTCCTGTTGTCAAATCTCACCTGTTTCGAAGCAAGTTAATATTTCCCCCTAGCTAGATATCTTTTTACATGGAAACTATAAATAAAAACCCTTGCTTGTGTGACAATGATTCTTATCTACAACTATCATGTGATGTCTAGACAATGGTACACACACACACACACACATGCACAAACACACACACATCATCATTTAGTGTCTGCTTTCCATGCTGGCATGGTTTGACTGGAACTAGCATGCTGGAGAGATGCACCAAGTTGCAGTCTGGTTTGGCATGGTTTCTATGGCTGGATGCCCTTCCTAATGCCAACCACTCCAAGAGTGTAATGGATGTTTCTAATGTGCCACCAGCATGGGTGCTTTTATGTGCCACTGGCATGGGTACCAGTCATATGGCACTGGCATCGGCCATGACTACGATTTCACATGGTTTTACAAGTCTTCTGAAGCACAGCATATCGCCATAGGTCTCAATCACTTGTCATCACCGCCATGAGGCCCAGCATTCAAAGATCATGCTTCACCACTTTGTCGCATGTCTTCCTGGATATACCACTAACACAGGTTTCCTCCACAGTTAGAGATTAGCACTTTTTTTACACAGCTATCTTCATCCATATGCATCACATGGCCATACCAGTGCAATCATCTCTTGTGCACACTACATCTAATTCCTCTTATGCCTAACTTTTCTCTGAAGATGCTCATACTCCATCATACATGCACACTGTCATGTAGCATGGCTGTTTGCACACATATATATTATGTGTGTGTGTCAAAATCATCATCGTTTCATGTCGGCTTTCCATACTGGCATGGGCTGGATGGTCTGATAGGAGCTGGCAAATCAAAGAGCTGCACCAGGCACCAATTATCTGTTTTGGCATGGTTTCTACAGCTGGATGCCCTTCCTGATGTCAATTACTTTACAGAGTGTATGTATGTACATATATATATATATATATATATATATATATATAAACACATATATTTATATACACACACACACACACACATATATATATATATATATATATATATATATATATATATATATATACACACACACACATATATAAATATGTAAATATGATATAAAACAATGGAAACAATCAAAAGATCACTTTGCAGCTGTGTTGAACTTTACCTCAGTCACTAATGATGATGTCATAATGCCTGTTCTACAGCACACTCTAATACCGGGACTGTCTCTGGAGTCAACCTTCCTGGAAGTGGTAAACTCTATTAAACAGATCTCTTCTGGTAAAGCAGCTGGCAGGAATGCTATTCCTCCTGAAATTTACAAACATAGTGGACAGAAGCTTTATAAGAAACTGCATAACCTCTTCATAAACATCTGGAAGTTAGGCTGTGTACCACAGGACTTCAAGGATGCCTGAATTCAACATTTGTATAAGAACAAAGGAAACAAGTGTCTATGATAATCATCATGGAATATCACTTCTGTCTATTGTTGGCAAGATTCTTGCTCGACTCATTCTTGACAGGATCATCAAACATGTAAATAATATCTATCCAGAATCATAGTGTGGGTTTCGCTCTGGTCGTGGCACTATCAACTTAATCTTTTCCCACTGGCAGGTCATGGAGAAGGTACATGAGAAAAAAATCAAGAGTTGTTCTTGATATTTGTTGACCTTACTGAGGCCTTCGATACTGTTAGCCAGCTCAGTATACCTGACAAGATATTGAATGTTGTCATCTCCTTTCATGAGGGAATGAAGGCGGCTGCTGTCGTGTCCAGTAGGGAATCTTTGGCTTCCTTCAACATTACAAATGGCACAAAGCAAGATTGTGTTGTGTCTCCTGTTTTGTTTGCACTCTTTTCAGTGATACTGAAGTATGCTTTTGGCGACATACAAAGTGGTGTCAAATTCCAGTTTCGAACAAGTGGTGGACTATTCAATCATCAGCATTTCAAAACCAGAATACTGCTACGTACCAGCATCATTTGTGATCTACGTTTTGCAGATGATACTGCTCTAGTAGCGACCTCTTTAGAGGAAGCTCAGAAACATCTAGACCAGCTTTCTGCTGCATGTAAAGCCTTTGGTTTGACCATCGGCATAAAGAAGACAGAAGTAATCCACCAAACTTGTGCCCTACTCCTAAACAAATATGAGGTGTCAAGCAGAGTCCACCGGTTCACAATTATCCTTGATGGGAAAGGCCTATATTAAGTGAAGTCATTTGCATATCTTGGTAGCAAAAGTGAATTTGAGTGCTTCTCTTGATGAAGAAATCGTCAGCCATCTTGCAAAGGCAACCAACACTTTTGGCAAACTCCATCATCGCCTATGGGATGAAAGGGGCATCAAACTTGACACCAAAGTACAGGTCTATAAAGCAGCCATTCTTACTACTCTCTTGTATGGCTCAGAATCATGGATACCCTATAGACGACACAGTAATCAACTAGACATCTTTCACAAAAACTGTTTGAGGACAATCTGCAGTTATTCACTAAAAGACAAAGTTTCTAATGCCAACTTGTTTAGCAAGTGTGAGATTGGTGGAATTGAAAGCTTCCTAATACAATCACAATTGCACTGGGCTGGCCTTGTGATCAGAATGAGTGACAAAAGAATACCCAGTCTTCATGCACAGCCAGCTTGAGAGTAAGCAGAGGAATATTGGTCAACCATGGCTCAGATATAAGGAAAAGCTGAAGAGTGACCTGTTAGAGATGAAGGTAGCTCACAACACCTTTGAGTAAACAGCCTTGGTACAAACAAATTGGAGATCGTTGTGTCTAAATGGTATTAAAAACTTTGTTGCAACCAGCATTGACATGATTCAGGGTACAAGGCAAAGGAGAAAAGCAGCTGCAAATATACCACCTGCACTGACCTGTAATCCTCATACTTACAACATCTGTGACCTTCTTTGCAAATCATTGGCAGGACATAGATGTCACATTCGACATAAGCATTATGAGTGACAAAGAAAGAGTACGTTGTCAGAGCCTCATATGTCGAAACCGATGGGAGAGTCCATCACAAACACATACACACACATGCACATATATGTATATAAATATATATATGTATATGACAGACTTCTTTCAGTTTTCATCTACCAAATCTACTCACAAGGCTTTGGACAGCCCAGGGTTATAGTAGAAGACATTTGCCCAAGCTGCCATGTTGTGGGACTGAAACCAAAGATGACATAGTTGGAAAGCAAGTTTCTCAATCTCGCAGCAATGCCTTCATCTATTGCAGTGATATAGAAATAATGTGAAGAGTTGCAATGAGCCCCAGCCTATATAATATTGAATAGCTGTACTCATCACAGCCTTGGGAATCACAATCATTCTCATATCAGCCTCTCAGGACCCACTAATTTTCTCAAATCATCATTATCATCGTTTAACTTTCACCTTCTATTCTGGCATGGGTTGGATGGTTTCACAGGAGCCAGCCAGACAGAAGACTACCCCAGGCTACTGTGTCTGTTTTGGCATGGTTTTTACGGCTGTATGCCCTTCCTAACACCAACCATCCCGTAGAGTGGAACTGAGTGCTTTTTATGTGACATCCTTCCAAATGCCAGTCACTTCATAGTGTGGACTGGATGCTTTTTACATGGCACCAGCATTGGCACGGTCACCAATTAACTTGCAAGACAAGGAATTTTAAGAGGGGAGGGGGTATTGGAGGAAGTGATCTTGTGTCAGATGATGAAAGGTTAGAGTGTGACAGAGAGGCAGAAACAGATGTCTTGCTATAGAGGAGGTACATGTTTACCTGGCCAGAGAGAAAGAGAGGAGAGGGAGGGGAGAGGAGAGAGTAAGTGAGAAGAAAAGAGGTAACAAGAAAGGATAGAAACAGGTGTGCTGGTTATGAAAGAGGTACACAAACTTTTTCTGATGTGTGTGTGTGTGTGTGTGTGTGTGTGTGTCTAAGTGAAATTACAAGAGATGAAAATTCTACTCTTGTGCCAAATAGTATACTGTTGCAAATAATGTGTAAAAAATCGAAAATTCAGATTATGAGTTTCGTGGACAAGTAAATAATTAAAAATACATGCAATTAGTTAATTTAACACAAAATAGAAAGCTCTAAGTTTAATAATAAATCTCTCCCTGTCCATACAGAAACAGGTATTCCACTTGTAGCAATATGTAAGAGAGATTTGCTGCAAGGAAATGGTGAACAGTCAACAACTTGGAGAAGAAGGAGGAGATGTTGTTTAGCCACAGGTCAAAACTGATTGACCATGCCTATGATCAAAAAGTTTCTAGCCATGTAACAATCCTTCTTTCTCTGTCTTTGACTGCTTTATCTTTTATTTTTTACTTGTTTCAGTCATTAGACTGAGGCCATGCTGGGGCATTGCTTTGAAGAATTTATAGTCAAATGTAGCGACCCCAGTACTTATTTTTTAAAGCCAGGTACTTATTCTGTCAGTCTCTTTTGCCAAGCTGCTAAGTTACAGGGATGTAAACATACCACCATTGGTTGTCAAGTGGTGGTGGGGGACAAACACATACACACACATACAGGGTGCGGGGAATAAACTGTCGTCTAAATTAAGCAAAAATGAAAATAACACTGACATCTCATTTTAACAGATATATTTATCAAAATTACACAAAAGTATCTTGAAATACTAAAAAGTAACTTTATTCAATAAAATCGCCATTGGCTTCAACCATGGGTTCCAGATGACTTAGGAATCTCCTGCAACTCTTCTGGACGGTCTCCTTGTTTAAGTTGGTGAATGCTGCCATAATCCTTGCCTTCAATTCATCTTTTGTGTTACAAGGAGTTTTGTTGGTCTCTTGCTCAACTGCACCTCACAAATAATAATCATGGGGGTTGTAGTGTGGAGAGTTAGGTGGTCAGATGTAAGGGATGATGTGGTCGCAGAAATTGTCTGACAGCCATGACTGTGTGGTGTGGTGCAGAGTCCTGTAGTCAGACACAGGGTCTTCCAGTAGCCACCTTCTTGACCCAGAGCAACACTACTCTCTCCAGGCACTTGATGTAGGCCTCTGTGTTGAGTCTGAGGTTGTGTGGGAAGATGAATGTAGGCATAATGTTGTCATCACTCCAAACACCATGATGTTAACAGGTTGTTTGATCTTTATCACTCTTGGTACATGTCCTCATATTGCACTGTCCTCAGCTTGACACCCAAACACTTGAAATGTTCGTATTGGAACTTCCAGTGTGAATGCCAAGCAGTACAGCATGTCATTTCCAAATTTCTGGCAGAATTAGTTGTGTCATGGTGCTGTTTTTCTCACAGATGGTGCCCAACTGACCCTACTATACTGTATAGTCGACAAAATCAAAAACACAATGTACATGCACAAAATTAAAAATATGAAATAGCATCGATTTACTCATAACACCCTGTATGTATATGTATATATGTATGTGTGTGTATATATATATATATATATATATATATATATATATATATATATATATATATATATATATCAAAACAGTTTGATTCAAACTCATTGGTACTCTTGAGTTTCAAGCACAATGCTAGTCATCAGCCATTTTGAATTTAAATGACAGAAGCTGATTGCAACTGCCAAGCCCCACCATGTGCCCTGTAAAACAATCTTGTCTCTCAAGCGCCATAGTATACAGAGCTATCCTTATATCATCCAATGGTATTACTAAGTACTGTACGGGTATGACAGCTAATGCCTTCAAAGCAAGATACTCCCAGCATATGCACTCATTCAGATCCAGGGATAGAGAGAACTCTACTTCTCTGTCTTGTTTTCTCTGGAGACTCTGTGATCTCCAAGATGAAATACCCAGCATCAAGTAAATTATTGTCGACAGAGTGCCACCATATTCACTCAGCACTCCCAACTGCCAGTTCTACCTCTGCAAAAAACTACATATCCTTCAACAACCTGCAGTATCCATCAACAAGAAATATGGCCTATTATATAGCTGTCACCAGAGATATGCCCTTCTGGCAAATTTCAGACCTCTGACTGCTGACAACCCGGACATACCACCTTTGCACTGCCTGTACCAAAGTCACCGCTACCAACCAACCCCATGAGCAGGACCACCATTTACCAATCCCCAACACTTACCAATTCCCAATGCGTACCATCCCTAATGCTTGTATGCATGCATGCAAATGCAAATGTGCATGTGTGTGTGCACACACACTGGTATGCATGGAAATATACATGTGTGCATATGAATGAATATGCTTGTGTGTACATGTATGCATGTATATGTCTGTACACATGTGCATGTTCGTCCAAGTGTGTGTGTGTGTGTGTGCAGATGATGCATGCCCATGTACAGATGTGCACACTCTCATCAATATACACATGCACGCAAAACTATATGAGCACGTCTGCACACCCACATATAGAACTATATACTTGCACATGCCGCCTCTTCCTACTTACACAGTAATCCCTCAACTGTCAAGGGTGTTACATTCGAACCCCCCCCCCCACCGCAATAAGTGAAAATCCGCGAAGTAGAAACAATACTGTACTGTATATTTTTTTTATTGTTTTTTAATTTGTATATATTTATTTTATTATAAATGCAAAACAACACCACGGAGGAATCGACGTAAGCTTAAACAGTAAACCGCAATATGGCGAGGGATTACTGTATATTGGGTCATTCCATAAATAATGTGTTTTTTTTTCAATTGCTTGAACTAAAAGTCAGAGTGGGACGGGATAAACTACTTGCATCAACTTGCTATAAAAGCAGGTAGTAATTTTACCTCGTGCTTATTCTTAGTGCAAGTTTTGAAGAGTGCAGTACAATTTTAAGTTATTTTTTTCAAAGCTGTAATGGAAGTGACAAAGGAGCATATTCAGCATTATGAGTTCAATAAAGGCAACAACGCAACGGAAAGTGCGAGGAATATTAAAGTGACAATAAGCATAAGCATAAGCCAGGGTCAATGGTGGTTCCAGAAATTCCAAGCCATTAACTACAGCGTGGAAGACAAGCCTCACCCTGGAAGACCTGTATAGCTTGACAAGGACGTCCTGCAAACCCTGGTGTAACAAAATCCTATTGTAACTTTTGAGGAACTAGCAGAGAAGCTTGAATTTGGTCAGTCAGTCATTCATTGACACCTGTGTGCCATCGGAAAAGTCAGCAAATTGGGTCAATGGGTTCCTCACAAACTTTCCAAGTGTAATTGCACACAGAGAGTAAATGTGTGCTCCCTCTTTGCTGTCATGCCTCATGAATGAACCTTCTTTGGACCAAATAGTGACTGGTCACGAGAAATGTCAAGCACAGAATATTGCACATCCAGCAATGTGCAATATTCTTCCCGTTTAAGCTCAAATTGGTCAAATTTGGCATCTAATACTTACCCTACAATGTCATTCTAAAACTAAACAACCACATCATCAAGATCTCAAAGCTACAAATTAATACATGATAAATTTTAAAAGATGTGAATAAATAAGTTTTACATTTAACAAAGTGATCTGAATGCTAAAGGCTCCTTTGCTAGTTTGTGGAGTGCATGTGATAAAGATTAAAGAATTTCTGATATTGAAATGGAGGAATCATATTGGTTATGTGGTTGGTGAAGGTTCTGGATGTAGGATATGTCATATACAGGATGTCTCAGAATTAACTATCTATTTCAGTAAAAATTTTTAAAAAACTAAATTTTATTTATGTTTATCATGTTTAATATGTGTTAAAAGTATATGAATTTTTAATTTTGTTTATAATTTTATATTTTTAGTTCCATTCCTGTTGGATCCTGCTTATTCTGTCCACGACAGCTTTTTTTTTTTCAGTTTCTCTACCTCCATCCCCTGGATGGCGCAATAGTTTAGCTGAACTTAAAGAACACATTCAGTTAGCAGTGCAAGAGATAACTCCTGAACTGCTTCAAAATGTGCTTCACAATGCTTAGGATAGATTTTCTGGGAGCACATGTTGAAAATTTTCAATAAAGTTTTGATGTAAGATTTGTACATCAATTTGTTTTGGTATTACAATTAAGTAATAAAAATAAAATTCTGTCAGTTGTCTTTCAAATTTGCCCAATTTCATTGAAGCAGATAGTTAATTCTTGAACACCCTGTATAAACAAAAAGGAAATAAACTAAATATTCTGCATCTATTTAAAGACAAGAGAAATAAAACTAGATGTTCTGCAGTGCAGTAAGACTTCTCACGCAGTTAATTATACTACTGAGATATTTTTATCTTTGGTTTCTGACTTTCTGACAACTATAAATTCTTCTAATATATTAGATTACTCCAGACAAACTGTTTATCATCATAAATCGTTGCTAATCTATATCATATCAGTGTAGTTTGAAACATGATGTTTTGTAGCATTGAAGGTATTTCCTATTTACTTATTTGTATTCCTGTTCTCAGAATTGATCAAGGACATCAAGAATTGAAAGTCCAATTTAAAACCTACATATTACAATCTAAAACCTCAGTTTTGGGTCTGATTGGATGTATTTCATCTGAGATTTTCAATGACCACTCCAATGAGAATGCTGATGATGTGTGTTAGAAATTTGATAGATAAAAATACAAATGAATAAACAGATTTTTAAAAATCTGTTGTTCTCTGCAAATGTCAGTAGTCCTATGGCTTACATATTCTTTCTTCAAGAAAACAGGAACACACACACATGTATGTATGTATGTGTACATTATATATATATATATATATATATATATATATATATATACTGTTCTATATCATTGAATAAAATCTATTTAATCTGAACCACATGTTTTTAGTTACATTTTCATATGAACCTAATGCAGCTGCTAGTAAGATTAAATAGAAAAATGAATTATTGACATTTCACAAATACTCTGAATATAGATATTATGGATCTCCCTTTGTCTGGGCACACTGTTCTATATTTATAGGTAAAATGAAATGAAATGTTGTAACAGTCAGGCCTCTAGCTCTCCAAGGATATTAGTAATATAAGTGAAGTAAAATGACTTCAAATGGAGAACATAAATGTCGATTTACAAAGTCTAGTAGAGGACAAATTAACATTTACTATTTAAAGGCATCATGTTTATAAAGATTTGTCTTAAAATAAATCTAAAGGGTAATAGTAACAGTTTGTTTAGAGAGTGTGTTGTTCTTCAGACAAAAGACAATATATAATATTGTAACCCAGTATTTAAAGGTTGATAGTAATTATCATGTTAAGAACCATTGACAAAGAGCTGACAGTCACTGTCTTGTTGGTTTGTTGATGATTGTCCTACACTGAAATTCACTAAAAAAAAAAAAAAAAATAGAAATTAGACAAAGCAAGAAATGAAGCAATTTCAATTGATTTATTATACACACTTGTTCAGCAAATCTGTAAGTCTTATATTGGTAGCTGGATCGTCATCGTCATTCAATGTTCAGTTTTCCATGCTTGCATGGATCAGACAGAATTTGTTGAGGCAGATTTTCTATGGACAGATGTGCTTCATGTTGCCAACTCTCATTTGTTTCCCATGGACAGACATATTTTTCACAAAAGACTGGAAACAAACAACATTGCTTGAATGATGGTTGTTGTTCGTTTACATTATCATCACACGATGTCAGGAGAAGGGTACAAGTTTGAGTGTTTAGAAATCGCTGATGTTTCACTCCATCTCTACTTACAGTTTCCCCACATCATATGTGGGTCAAGATGAATGACTGCATTTTGGTGGGAAAACTCTGAGTAGTGATAGAGTGAATCATCAGCTGTGGTAAGTAACTTACTTACCAACCACATGGTTCCGGGTTCAGTCCCACTATGTGGCACCTTGGGCAAGTGTCTTCTACTATAGCCTTGGGCCAACCAAAGTCTTGTGAGTGGATTTGGTAGACAGAAGCTGAAAGAAGCCCGTCGTATATATGTACATATATATATATATATATATATATATATATATATATATGTGTACATATATATATATATATATATATATATATATATATATATATATATATATGTGTACATATATATATATATATATATATATATATATATATGTTTGTGTGTGTGTGTGTGTGTGTGTGTCCAACATCGCTTGACAACCAATGCTAGTGTGTTTACGTCCCTGTAACTTAGTGGTTCGGCAAAAGACATTCGATAGAATAAGTTCTAGGCTTACAAAGAATAAGTCCTGGGGTTGATTTGCTCAACTAAAGGCGGTGCTCCAGCATGGCCGCAGTCAAAATGACTGAAACAAGTAAAAGAGTAAATACGCAGAAAGCAAAAAAAAAAAAAAAATCAGGTACAACTGTGGCTGTGTGGTAAGAAGCTTGTGGTAAGGCGGCGAGCTGGCAGAAACGTTAGCACACCGGGCAAAACGCTTAGCGGTATTTCGTCTGCCGTTACGTTCTGAGTTCAAATTCTGCCAAGGTCGACTTTGCCTTTCATCCTTTCAGGGTCGATAAATTAAGTACCAGTTACGCACTGGGGTCGATGTAATCGACTTAATCCCTTTGTCTGTCCTTGTTTGTCCCCTCTATGTTTATCTCCTTGTGGGCAGTAAAGAAATAAGAAGCTTGCTTCTCAACCACATTGTTCCAGTACAGTCCCACTGCATGGTACCTTGGGCAAGTGTCTTCTGCTATAGCCTCAGGCTGACTAAAGCCTTGTGAGTGGATTTGGTAGACGGAAACTGAAAAGAACCCTGTCATATATACACGTACATATATGTATGTATATTTATGTGTGTGTCTTTGTGTCTGTGTTTGTCCCCAGACCCCCACTATTGCTTGACAACCAATGTTGATGTGTTTACGTCCTCATAACTTAGCAGTTCAGCAAAAGATACTGAAGGAATAAGTACTCGGCTTACAAAGAATAATTCCAGGGTCAATTTGTTTGACTAAAACCCATTAAGGTGATGCTCCAGCATGACCACAGTTAAACGACTGAAACAAGTAAAAGAATAAACGAATCTCAGGGGAATAAATAACATGTTGATACCATTTAAAAAGCATTGGTGATGGTGCCACATAAAAAGCATTGTTGCTGGTGCCACATAAAAAGCATTGGTGATGGTGCCACATAAAAAGCATTGGTGATGGTGCCACATAAAAAGCATTGGTGATGGTGCCTTGTAAAAAAAAAGCACCAAGTACACTCTGTAAAATGGTTGGCATTAGGAGGGGCATCCAGCCATAAAAATCAAGCAAAGACAGACTTTGGGACCTGGTGCAATTCCTGGCTTTACCAGTTCTTTTCAAGCTGTTCAACTCATGCCAGCATGGAAAATGGATGTTAAATGATGATGATGATGATATGTATTGATTACTCTCACATTTGTACACCCATACACACACATACACATGCACATACACACACATACCCTCGTGCACACACACATGTTTTTATCAAATACTGAATCTGACAAAATACATTCTGTTTCACACGAAAGCACATGTGCTTAACTGTTTCATTCATTTCTTTGGAGCTTCCTGGGCCACCAACCACTTTTCTCCATTGTTCTCAACTCTGACCTATCTGTCCTTATTTCTATGCTTTTCCAGCTCTGTCTTAGTCACCTTACTTGTTATGTTTCCACGAAAGAAATCCTTCCTTCGATTCTTCTGTAACTCTGCTTTTTTATCTGAGTAGGGTTGTTGGCCCTACACAAATTCACTTGGAAAGAGATGATCCATGTTAACCTGGCAGCTATCTTTTGATCGTCCAACATGGGAAGGTGTATCAGGAGCTTGCACTTCACTGGAAGAGCTCTCAGAGTCATTGAGTCACTTAAGTCACCACATCGCAACAAGGACAAACCCTTGTGGTGGGAGAAGGCACATCAGGGACTAAATTATCAGAAGAATGACAGCTCTTTATATTACTGAAATGTAGACAGAAGGACAGATATACGAAAAGGTAGAAATCAAGCCAAATTAGTAGATGTAAGGTGATCTCACTTGTGCTGATGCCTCAAAAAAAAAGCACTCTGCTACACTGTTAAGTGATTAGCATTAGAAAGAGCGTCTGGCTGTAGAAACCAAAGCAGACATTGGAACATGATGCAGTCCACCAACTCATTGTATCTGTTTGGCCATCCAACCCATGTCGGCACTGAAGACAAATATTAAACGGTGATGATGATGGTGGTGGTGGTGGTGGTGTTAGATAGGTAGACAGACATGTGGATAGAGAGATAGATAATCAGATATATAAACAGACAGACAGACAGATAGATAGATAGGTAGGCAGACACTAATAGATAGATAGATAGGTAGGCAGACACTAATAGATAGATAGATAGATAGGCAGACACTAATAGATAGATAGATAGATAGGCAGACAGATAGACTAATAGATTAACAATTTTATCAACTCCACTGTTGTGAAAAAATTTTATTGACAGATCCAGTGGGATTTGATCTCAGAATATAATATGATATAACTAAATGTCCCAAACCATTCTGTCACTCTGCTGTTTCTTTTTTGTTTTCTTCCCAGAAATATTTTCAAGAAAGTTGTTTTTTGGGGTTTTTTTTTTTACTTCTCTTTTTCACATTTATCTGATCTCAAATATATTTTCTTCTCTGTCTTACATCATTTTTTCTAGTCTAATTATATTTCAGATGATATTTATTTTGGACATTTCTATTGTAATCATTATAATAGATGTTACAGTTTTAAAAATGTAATGTTTCAATTTATTAATCACTTACTGAATGTAGCTTCCAAAATGCAAAAGACAGGCTACTTAAGAGCTGTTGTTTCAAGTTATTCTATATCAGTGCTGTTAAAGTGAAAAAGACACTAAGAAGGCAGCCTCCACTCAATCATGAAATAGGTACATGCACACACACACACTCACATACACACGTGTGTGTGTGTATTTGGCATTTATTCATTATTCTTATTCTCCCCTTCTTGTTATTTAGCTTGTTATTCCACATTTACCTTAAGTTGCTGCTACTGATGTTGTTGCAACATACTGTACTGGTTGCAGAAACAAGGACACCTTTCACATGAAATTTGTTATTCCACACACACACACACACACGCACACTCACTCAAGAAGGAAAAGTATCATTTTACTGGAATGCTTTAACTAGCAACTGATCTTATATTGATATTTCATATAGGTAATGCTATATGCCGTGAGGTAAATGAAAAAAAATTTTTTTTTTGATATATTTTTTAATGACAAAATAATTTTCTTTACTTTTTTATTGTGACTTTGATTTGATTTGATTAAAGAGGGCGCAGTTAACCATTTTGATACCAACCTGCCTGAAACTGACCTTGTTTCTAATACAAACTTTCCTATTTTAAAGTGATGTAAATTAAAACCTTCCTCCCAAATTTCTTGTTAATTTATGTTCCAAACACCAGCTTAATACTGACAAATTTATTTTTTAAAAAAGTTAAAGAAATTATTTCAAATTCTCAAATGCAGGATAATGCTAATAATATAACCTGAACAGGATAAACTACCCCTATTTTGCAGAAAAAAGTGTGGGCGGCCAGCCAAATTTATTATTATTTCAAAATTAACTGAAACAGAGGCAGTGTAGTTCAACAGAAATATGGTATCAAAAGGGTTAATTTCTTTGAATGTTATGAGTTTAACCATGAGCTGGCAGAATTGTTAGCATGCTAGGTAAAATGCTAACTAGCATTCCCTCCATCTGTATGTTCTGAGTTCAAACACCACTGAGGTTGACTTTGCCTTTTATCCTTTGTGGGGTTGTTAAAATGAATATCAATTAAAAACTGGGGTTGACGTAATTGACTTAACCCCTTACCCAAAATTCCTGACCTTGTGCCAAAATTTGAACCCATTACTAGTTTAGCCTTCGTTATTTCATGAAGAGGGGAATCAAAACAAAACAAAAGAAAAAAGGACTAAGTTGAGAAAAAAAAAAAACAAGCACCTTTGCATTACAGTTACAAAGATATTTTTTTCTATCTTAGCATTTATATGTGTATAAAAGTTCATTATTATCTTTTAAAATATTTAATATTTATTGTCTTTACTTATTTTTTTATGCTAGCTTTTTGTCTCAAAATGCATTTAAATAATAGCATCTAGCAATTATTATGACGAACATAGCATCAAAATTATTGTTCTTAACAAAATATAATTTTTTAATTCACATCTATAACAGTTAGCCTTATATCAAACATACTTATAAAAGCATTAAGATATGTAGTGTGTGTCATTTACAGCTTTACAATTAATCGGTGTCTGCAGCTTATAATTAGACGGCTCCTACATCTTGTAATTAATAAGTGTCTACTGATTTTGTTTAAGTAGAATTTTCATTGACAGAAAACAAAAACACAAAATTCATATAGGCACAGGTGTGGTTGCATGGTAAAAAGCTTGCTTCCCAACCACATGGTCCCAGGTTCACTTGCACAGTGTGGGATCTTGGGCAAGTGTCTTCTACTATAGCCTCAAATTGATCAAAGCCTTGTAAGTGGATTTTGTAGACAGGAACTGAAAAAAGCCCATCGTGTATGTGTGTGTGTGTGTGTGTCTGTCTGTCTGTTTCTCTCTCACCACCTCTTGACAACTGGTGTTGGTGTGTTTACATCCCTATAACTTAACAGTTCAGCCAAAGAAACCAGTAGAATAAATATCAAGTTTAAAAAATTAATAAATACTGGGATTGATTCATTTGACTAAAATTCTTTGAGGTGATGCTCCAGCATGGTTGCAGTCAAATGACTGAAACAAGTAAAGGATAAAAGATATATTCAGTTAGTGATATTTTCAAACAAGTTATTTTGCCTTAACTTGTAACAAATATTTTTAATATATCACAAAAGGATTCTTGTCTTACATATTTCAATTATAAAAATATGACTTGCTAAAGAGAAATTTTATTTAAAGGTTAAAGGATTTTCTCTATATAAGTCACATACTGGCATTGCATTTGCTACAATACAGAGCAAAAATGAGAAACAATATTTTGTAGAACTAATTATTACAGATTTTTGACTAATTATAATTTATGAGAATTCATCGTTAAGAAAAGCATCCACTCTACTGTGTTGGATATCTTTTAGTTGTTTCAGTCATTAGATTGCAGCCATGCTGGGGTACATCCTTGAAGAATTTTAGTTGCACAAGTTGACCCCAGTTCTTACTTTTTTTTTTAAAGCCTGGTGCTTATTCTTCTGGTCTCTTTTTCTGAACCACCAAACCACTAAGTTACAAGGACATAAGTACACCAACCTCAGTTGTCAAGTAGTGATGGTAATCAAATGCATGCACACACACACACACACACACACACACACACACGCACACACACACACACACACACACACACACACACACACAAATAAGTTTATTTCAGTTTTTGCTTTCTGAATTCACTCACAATGTTTTAGTTGACTCAGGACAATAGTAGAAGACACTTGCCCAAGGTGCCACATAGTGGGATTGGACTTGGAACTATGTGGTTAGGAAGCAAATTTCTTACTACATAGCCATGCCTGCACACACACACACACACACACACACACACACACACATGGTGTTTCAATATAAATCTTCACTTTAATTATGCAGTTCCTTGATCTAGTGATTTGACATTGCTTACTGTGATCCAATTGAACAAAAGGAAAAGCAAACTTCTAAAAACTTAACTGGAAAAATGGGAGCCAGTTTGCAGAGAAAACTTGAATGTTCTGAGATATATATGATAAATTTGGACTGACTAACAATGAAAATGAAGGAAAGCATTACCCTATTTGATGGCATGAAAGATGCACAGATATGTTAGATGCCTCCCAATTTCAGCAGCATATTTTGACAAAAAAAGATTTTAGAGCATTATAGCATATGATATAGGTTCAGTTTAACATATAGGACCTGGGGTAATTTTTTGAGACATTTCTTTTTTAATGTGTGTCTTATATGCTATCAAATATGGCATATAGAATAGTTATGATTGTTATAGGTTCATCATCGTCATCAACATCATCATTTAAAATCTGTTTTCCATGCTGGCATAGGCTGGACAGTTTGACAAAAGCTGGCAAGCCAAAAGACTGTACCAAGCTGTGTTATCTGTTCTGGCATGGTCTCTAAGATTGGAGGCCCTTCCTTACACAAACCATTCTGCAAAGTCTATTGGGTGCTTTTTTTCATGACACCAGTACCAGTGGGGTCACCAAGTAACTTATAAGACAAAGTCCCCTCAACTAGCAGGGAGTAATATTGAGGGAGGTGGCTTGTGTGCAAGTTGATGAGAGGTTAAAAGAATAATAGAGGGATAGGAATAGGTGTCTTGCTGTAGAAGAGATACCCGATTGGAAAAGAAAGAAGGAAGAGAAAGAGAGAGAAGGTGATGGATATGTGTCAGAACATACCCTCAAGGCCCAGTGGGTGAGAGAATATAAGTGAGGAGAGATGGTTAGATGGGACAGAAGTGGCTGTAGTAATTGATGGTGAGAAATATAGGAGTGGCACAGGGTTGGGCTATGTTAGATATGTGAAGACATTGGGAATGATAGGGGATACAAAAGGTGTTAGGGATGGAGTATAGTAGAGAGGAGAGAGCATAATTGGAGGGAGATAATGAAGAATGGAAGTGGTTCTGGAGTAGGAGAAGAAAGAAGCAGGTGATGAAAGGGAGAGGATGCATTATGTAACTAATCTCTCAGGTGATTATGGTAGCTGAATAATACCTCAGAGATAGAGAAGTGATGAGTGTTAATGAATGAGATGTTAGGGAAAAGCTTGACAGGGCAGTGAGAATGGAGGTGGGGGGTAGAGCCACCATACACACATACAAGCATTTACCAAGGTGGTTTTAGGACATTAATGCTATTGTGGTGAACAGGTCTTAAGCACAACAAGCACCAGATATCTCGGTCCTTTGTCATCTCCTCCATTTTGTAATATCTTAAAAGCTGGTTAAATAGATAACTTTTTTATCACTGATTATTGTACTAATTTCTGTACATATCATATGTAAGAGTGCAAGATCACAGTGGTGCTCCAGCGTGACCACAGCCACATGGCTGAAACAAATAAAAGGCTAAAAGCATATAAAGAATAACTGTCTGTTTATCTATTTTTATAATGTGTCCATTTTACATGGGTTGAATGTGTCAGCATTGTCTGCATCATCTTGCACATTGTAACAGAAAGAGAAAGAAGAAAAAAACTTGGCCAAGTTGTCTGTATGTCTTACAGATGAACTGGAGGAATTTTATCATGCCACCAAAACTGAGAAGTTGTCCCATTCAATGAAAATAAAAGACACCTCTGTGGTATCTAAGTTTTAGATGTTGCTTTGGTAAGGTTGGTTGTCAGTTATTTTGAATCCAACACTATTAAATATTTGTATCAAGTCTTTTCTGAATCTGTTTTAGTGTATGCCCATTCAGGATTTTTGAATTCTGCTTTGCTATCATCCCTGTATATTCCAAATTTTATGTTCATGAACTTTTTCTAGTGAATTCATCTAGGAAGTACAGTCCTATAAAGCCACATATTTTGCACTGTCATATACACCCATGCTATCATCAAAAGTCTCATCAAGGCTTGATTTTTTAAAACCCAGTTGAAGTCCTTATTTAAAACTCATCAGTCTAGCATGTAGTATAGTTTCTATTTCTTCTACAATTGTGGAAAAGTTACTTGTGAACTTTAAGGTATTTTATGAGTATTTTTTGAGGATGAAGAGGCAAAAGTCCTCTGTCAAAGTGGGTAAATCTCTATTCCTATATCTACTGTTACTAAAACAGTTAACTATAAATTGAGATTCTTTCATTGCAAATAGATTCTTTTTGTTGCCATTCTTAACCTCATTATGTACCCTCATTACTCCACATCTGTTACATTGTATGCAAATTGGATATTATTATGTTATTATGTTTGTACTACTAGGATGTGTGGGGGGGGGGGGGTTGAGTGTGAATTTGTGAGTATGTAATTTATTGAAATTTGAGCTGTTTTTGTCTTTTTTGGTCAGCATTTGTGAGCTCAGACTGTCGGACTATATGCATGAGTCTACTTATATGTATGTATAGTTGCCTGAATATTAACTAACTGGAGAAGGTTCAGAGAGCTACTACCTCTAAGGTCTCTTTCCCTGAGTGAAAGACAAATTGTATGATGCTTGTGTATGAACTACAACGCTACATGGTAATGAAACATGGGCTTTGGATGCAAAGGAAATGTGAAAATGAAAAAGAAATGAAGCAATCATGCTCCTCTGGATGTGTAATGTTAGTGTGCATGTACAACAAAATGCAAATGTGTTGAGAGAAAAATTAGGCATAAGAGGCTTGAAATGTAGTGTGCAATTGAGAAGACTGCACATTATATGGTTACTTGATGCATATCAAGTACAGCAGCATAAAGAAATGTTAGTTGCTAAAAGTGGATGGCACTTTTGAAAGACCCAGTAAAACATGGCACAAAGTAATTAAGATCAGCCTCAAGTTGTTGAGATGGAGGAGATGACAAAGGATAAAGATGAATGATGATTCACTGTGCTTGAGAAGACTTATCCGTCTCAGCCAAATACAAATTCCTAAAGGCATATTGTTAATGTCAATACCTTTGGAAGACAAGATGGTGAAGATCAGGTGTCAGAGTATAAAAAGGTGCATAAAGAGAGAATTGGAACTTCTCTCTCTCTCTCTCTCTCTCTCTCTCTCTCTCTCTCTCTCTCTCTCTCTCTCTCTCTCTCTCTCTCTCTCTCTCTCCCCCACACACTTTACATCATCTCCTTATTTCCCATCTATCTAGTGTTCTATTATATTGTTGCTCCTCCACTTCCCCCACCCTTTTATGTATTGCCATTTATCACCTCCATCTTCCTGACACATTCTCATTTTCCTTTAGGTACAAACCTAATCTGTACCTGTCTAGCCTTTGTCTACAACTCATCTTCAAACCACCCATCCCTCCTTCACCCCACCCCTTCAACCAGGCACTATTTCCTCAGTTGCTCTAATTATATGGAGGTAAAACTGTAACTATACTATCTCCACTTTTGTGCTACAAGTTATTTCTTTTCTTGGAACCACATTTCTTGTCACCCATCATGCATTCTCAATTCCATCTCTTACTAATTTAATCTCCACAGAGTTACCCTTTCTTCCTCTGACCACTCTCTCATATCTATCCTCAACACCTTTTTTTGTTACCCATTGTATGCACCCATCTGTCCCTCTGATCTCTACCTTTGTCACTATGTATCATCTCCCCCCCCCCACACACACACACACAGTTTACATCATCTTATTTCTCATCTATCTAGTGTTCTCTTATGCTCCTCCTCCTCCTCCACCACCACCACCACCACCCTTTTACATATTGCCATCTATCACTTCTTTCTTCCTGACCCATTCTTATTTTCCTTTACCTTTGCCTTCAAACTGGGATTCACCATTGACCACACTTCCATCCATGTTCCATTCACCTGTTCCATTCACCTGTTTCCATCTCTAACCATCTGTCACTCCCCTTTCACTCTCATCGACATACCCATGCAGCCATCCTCAATCCTTAGTCCCAATTCTCTCCTTATACTCCTTTTTGTACCCTGATACTGCATCTTCACCATCTTGTCTCCCTTTTCTGATAGGATCACCATGTATTTCCTCTACAGCAAGACATGTTCTTGTTTCTCTATCGTACTTTAGCCTCTCACCACCTCCTAACACAAAGCCCCCTCCCTCAATAATGCACCTCTACTCAGGTTAAGGGTCTTGTTTTGCAAGTCTTTTTGACCTTATCTATAAATTGGTTGGCATTAGGAAAGGCATCCAGTTGTAGGAACCATGCCAAAGTAGATATCAGAGCTCAACACAGTCTTCTGGCTCATTGGATGCTGTCAAACTATTCAACCCATGCCAGTGTAGAATACAGACATTAAAATGATGATTATGATATACTTATAATTGTATGTGTGTGTGTGTGTAGGTAGGTAGGTGTGGCTGTGTGGTAAGAAGCTTGCTTCCTAACTACATGGTTCTGGCTTCAGTCCCACTGTGAGTCATTCTGGGCAAGTGTCTTCTACTATGGCCTTGGGCCAACCAAAGCCTTCTGAATGGATTTGGTAGATGCAATCTGAAAGAAGCCCATTGTAAATATATATATGTATATATCTATGTGCATGTGTCTTTGTGTCTGTAGTAGTCCCCCCATCACCGCTTGACAACCAGGGTTGGTGTGTTTACACCCCGTAACTTAGTAGTCCAGCAAAAGAGATCTTTCATGCTCCAGCATGGCCACAGTCAAATGACTGAAACAAATAAAAGAATATATATATATATATATATATATATATATATATATATATATATATATATATATATATATATAGATATGTGTGTGTGTGTGTGTGTATGTAATCAAAATTCTTGATAAACTCATGTTTATCCTTGTCTTTACCTATAATTTATGAGCTATATATATATATATATATATATATATATATATATATAGATATGTGTGTGTGTGTGTGTGTATGTAATCAAAATTCTTGATAAACTCATGTTTATCCTTGTCTTTACCTATAATTTATGAGCTATATATATATATATATATATATATATATATATATAGATATGTGTGTGTGTGTGTGTGTATGTAATCAAAATTCTTGATAAACTCATGTTTATCCTTGTCTTTACCTATAATTTATGAGCTCAACATACTTGCATATCTATGCCCATGGTTAAACATAGGTAATATACCAATAGTATAATGGATACTTCTATCCCTTAGATGGTTATTTTAACGTCTAACTCAGCTAACCTTATGTATATATATGAATTTGATTCAGCCCCTCAGCTTGCCAGCCCTGGTCAAACCGTCCAACCCATACCTGCATGGACAACGGATGTTAAATGATGATGATGATGTTGATGATGAGAGTGATTATCAAATGCACATACTGAAAGCATGTGCTCTGCTTATTTGCTGGTAGGCATGATGTTGATGACTTCATCAAAGTTCCAGGTGTTAAAACACGCGAAAGTCATAGACAGGGAAGACAACTCACCCCAAATATCATTCAGCAGTAATGGACATCAATGTTTCACCATTTTGGTGGCTTTTCAACATCATATACTTGTATATATATATATATATATATATATGACACAGTCGTGGATGTGTGATTAGAAGTTTGCTTCCCAGCCACATGGTTCTGGCTTCAGTCCCACAACATGGCACCTTGGGCAAGTGTGTTCTACTATAGCCCCAGGCCAACCAAAGCCTAGCGGACTTGATTGATGGAAACCGAAAGAAGCATGTCATACATATGTGTGTGTGTGTGTGTGTGTGTTGTGTGATATTTCCAAACATGACAAATTTCAAGAGTTTAAAAAAATATCCTGTCAACAATAATACGAGCAATATGTTATAAGTAAAAAATGATAAATTACTTTGTTCTCATTTGACAAATTGGCCTTCAACCTAGTGCTTTAATTCCTGAACGTTTAGTGTCGCATATAAATGTATTTATGTGTTTGTGTGCTTTTGTGAAATATGAAACAATTGTGTATAATACAATCAGAATAGAACTAACGCTTGTCAGTATAATTTAGTATGTTGTACTAATCTAGTAAACTAGCAATAAATAACTAAAACGCAGTGCAGTATACAACACCCAGTAAAAATACATAACAACCTGCAAATATGGCAAATCACAGTGCAATAACCAAATGCATACTGGATCTATAAAGTAGAGAAATACATTAATAAAACTTTCATCAAATAAACACCCTGTTATAAACTAGCCTTAATAAAAAAAATCAATCATAACAACCAAACAACCAAACCATTTCCTGGAACCGTGAATGAAATTAGTTAACTTTGACTATAATAATATTTTAACATTACAAGATATATTGAGTTCTCTTTGTTTTATTTGTATTTGAACTTGCAAGTGTATGCAGTACTTGATGTGTTACAAATTTATCCATCCGTCTATTGTCTCCACCCCACTATTCTTATGTGGGCCATAGGGGTAGTGTCTTGAATAACATCCTCTATGGAGTCCTATCAGAAGCAGCCGTCATTAGACTTTCTGGCAGGATTCCCAAGTGTGACCAACTGAAGCTAATTGATATTATCCAACTCATCCTGTTCTTTGTCTTGTTCTTTTAATAATTATATTAATGCCGTTAACATAGGGATTATTTTACAGGTTTTGCCTCTTTATATATATTTTTATTTCTCATGTTTATGTTTATTCCTTGAATTATCTTAGGTATTTTTTCAGGAATTTGACCTGAAGAGTGACAGATTTTGGGAGTAAAATCATTTTCCCATTCTAATGAACTTGGATAGAATTTGCTTATGATTTTATATAGTCCTATTTCAGCCATGAAATGCGCGTAGTCTATGTACTAGCACTAACTTTTATACTTTTACACATTATATCATTGTATTAATTTTTACTGTCCTATTTATATTTTATTTGATTTTTAAATTAATATTTTTATGATGAATGTTTCTTTATATGATATATTATATATTATTAAAATTATTAAAATTTTAGATTAAAATCTTAGATAGGTATTTATATGCTATATGCCTCACAGAATGGTTTTGGACGGGTTCTTCGTTGACTGAGTTGTAGAGTGGTGGTTCGTCTCTAAATTAGTTATATGCATATATATTATATATTACAAAACTCAGTGTAATATTATACCGAATTTTACCTGTAAGGTTGGAATAAGTTTTTATTCCCTAATATTATTACTATATATATATATATATATATATATATATATATATATATATATATATACATATACATATACAGAGAGAGAATGAGAGATACATCAACACACACATCTATATGTGTGGATAATGCATTTAATGACTACCACTATAGAAGAAGGTCTTCTCTCCAATTTTGTAAAGAGAGCCCACTGTATGACTGTGCCACTCACAAGCATCACTCAATGTCAAGATAAGCAGACACAGGTATACACATACATAACTTACACACACACACACACACACACATACATGATGAGCATTTTTCAGTTTCTGTCTCTGAAATACACTCACATGTTTTTGGTTAGCCCAGGGCTTTATTAGAAGACTATTAGAGAGGCTAAACTCAACCTCACAGCACCTATAATTCGTGTGGGTGGGTGTGTTTTAAAGTGTATCCATTATGGCCAATCTTACCAATCAGTTTCATTTTGCACTGAGTATTAAACCAAATATTACATAACAGCATGGTTATGTAATAACTCTTGATATATACCTTGTCCAGTTCATTTCATTTTTTTTCACAGTATCCAGAAACTGGATGTGTTTTTTCACTTCCAATAAGAGAGCAGTTGCTATGTTTTATTTCCACGCTTACTAGCTCTGATGAACGTATGGGTTTACAGAACCGTGTTCTTATCTAACATCCAGTTTATTACCCAGTGTAAAACTGTTTGGTAAGATCAGATGTATTGGATGTATAATATTGTACATTTTGATTAATATGTCCACTCTATTGGTATATATATATATATGAGTGCATATTTTTTCTGACTTACGCATTTTTAGACAACTATATATATATATATATATATATATATATATATATATATATATATACAAGGTCTGATCAATAAGTATCCGGACTGTTGCCATAGTAATGAAGCTAAAGCTCGCAGAGTAAAGCAAAATTTTATGCAGATTCTCTGCTCAACTTTCTCTGTCATAGTCATTGCGCTGATCACACGCTACACACCTTCCTTCCAAGCACTGATGTAAACAGTGGAAGTGAGCTAGAACACTAAAACTTACTGCGCATGCACAGCAGAGTTAACAGTTATTTTTAATACTTTTCTCGCTGTATTGTGTATTCGTTTCTCTTTTTTCCATCTGTGATTCATTTATGATCATCTATGTAAATGAAGATATTTCCTTCATTTTGCTGCTTTTCTTTCTACAAAGTGAGAAGTTACATTGTGGAACTGCTATTTTAATGGGTTGTGTCTATTTATTACCCAATGAGATACATCTGCACTGCCAGATGCTTCTGAACCAGTTGTTGAGTGTCCCACCGGTGAGGGTTCAATGTTAAATGTGTTGAAACAATTGTCATGATTAATAATAAATTCTTGTACATTCCATCTTCCGTCTTTCATTTCTCATATACATATAAGGGTAAGATCAAGGATCCAAGTGTAGGAAGTTTGTAAGCTTCAAGCAGTCACTAGCAGGTATAGAAAACAAAAAGTGGACCATGTATATTCAGGAACAATAACAATTTATTGGCATTGAAGGTTACATGCTTATTCCCATATTGAAGTTAAAAGGAAATTCAATAAGCTGAAAATCTTTGTACAGCTCACAATTAGCAACTAGAGTTGTTATAAATGTGAATAAAATTTATGTGTGTGTGTATATATATATATATATATATATATATATATATATATATATATATTCTTATAAGAATAGTTAAATTTTAGTATATATATAATATTTTAAGTTATTTTGAAATTAATTAAAATTTTTGTCGATATACTTCTTTAATACTATATGTGTGTCCTGGTTTCAAATTAAGTACGCTGCACTCCAGTTTGTTGTAAGAAGCAACTAAAAGGATTGTTGACAGAAAGGGCATCTGGCCCCATAAAACACTACCTCACAGAACTTGTCCCTGCTCATCCCGGCATAGAAAAGTGGGCCCAAAATTATGATGGTGACTACTTTATTTGTAGTTTCCATCTTTTTTATTGTTTTTTGTTAATATCTCATTTTGACCTCCAAAGAAGTTTCTATATCAAGGTAGAGCTTATCTTTTCATTCACCTACTTTTGAGTTGTGGTCAATATAGCTTCATGGTCAAATGACATGATGGTCACTGAAAGCAGATTGCTTATTAAGGTCATTATTATTTAGAGTTAGTTTTTTTTCTTTGCTATGAATTCATTGTTTTTTTTTTTTTTATCATAAGAAGATTACTAACTTGCAATTGTTATTTTTTTTTCCCCCTCACATATAAGTTAATACCTTAATCTCCATCTGAAACAGTGTGAGTATGTAAATCTGGTGTAGATTATATAGTTGTCAGCTGTCTAATCTCACTTTATGCATCTCACTGTTAGTAGTTTTCTGTTATTGTTTAGTGCTTGCATTAACATTTCATTTGTGAAAAATCTTTTAATTTGTTAAACATTAATTTCTGTTTATTAGTTTTTGTGAGACAACTTTCACTTTTTAAGCCTGCCTTATTCTGTTGTACCAATCAGATCTTACTTAATTTTTACTATTTCCCCGCCCTAGTCTATTTCATGAACACACTTGCCAATGACCTTCAGTAAGCTAATGCTATCCAATGGATTGTTGATATTGATTAGTTTTATGATAATATTTCTCTGCTGCAAGTAGTTTCAGTTTTCGGTAATATTTCGTATGTGATATGAGTGTAAATAACTTGTACTCCTGATGGCAAATTTCCTAATTTCTTCAATTTCCATACTCTAAGATTATTACTTACCACAAATCATCTTGGAGTCTTTCGGTACAGTATTTCTATTATTATTCTTATTTTCAATTAAATTATATTTTTCTATACAATTATATTTTTTCATACCATCTGCCTTATACATTTACATCACCGATGTATTTGACTGTTTCTAAAATATTTTATTTTTGTACAATCATTTTACTCAGTTGGTGATCTGCAGGAAATTGTTAAGCTAGATGCATTCATATAGGTACTACTTTTTGGAGTATTCGGATAATATTAATTCCTTAGAGTAAAAGATTATGATAACTGGGCACAGAGTGTAAATTTTATCATCAAAATGAAGAAAGTGTCAACAATATAAAATTGCTTTTTGTAGTTTTATGTTGACATGAAGGAAAATAAATTTTAAGGAGATTTAGATGAATAATATAAAATGTAATTGTAAATTATTTTTATCAGTAATAACTAATTTATAATATTAAAAAAAAAAATTAAATACCTATCTTCTGTTCACTCTTTTTCCTTTCCTCTTTTTCTTTATCTCTTTTTACTTTTATCACTTGATTATTTTTTCACCTTTACAAAAGTCATACCTTGCAAACCAAAAAAAAAAAAAAAAAAGGAGAGAGAAAAAGAGAAATCTTATTCATATTTGATACAGCCCTGTAATAGATAACCTTATCTGAGATAACTGATTCTATTAACATAGACCATTACAATCAAATTGTTATAGAATTTATCTTAGAGTGGAAGTATGTATGATGCTTATAGATACAATAATTGAGCTAAAGTGATAGCATGTTGTCAACTTAATGTGACAGTCCCATAAAAGGGAAGAATGCTACTGTTATTTAGCCCTAGGAAACACTGTTTCCTGTTGGACTTGACACATTTCCTATGTCCTTATGTTTTCAAAGTGGACACAGGAAATGTGTCAAGTCCAACAGGAAACAGTGTTTCCCAGGGCTAAATAGCAGTAGCATTCTTCCCTTTTATGGGACTGTCACATTAAGTTGACAACATGCTATCACTTTATCGTGCTGCTACTGCATAAATCTCTGAGAGATTTAGAAATATATTATTTCAATAATTGAGCTATCTTAAATTTAACTACTTTGACATGAAAATGTATACATAAAACATTATTTCACCTAACGAGTTATCTGAAATTGCTTTTCATTTAATTAAGTATTTTGTTTATGCTTATAATTTCTAGTTATCAGAGTTCAAAATGTAATTAGTCATGCATAGAATTTTTAATATTGATTTCTAACATTAGAACAAGGCCACAGCTTTGGGGGAAGGATACAGTCAATTATGAGAATAATTCAATTTTATTGATCTTGGAAGGATGGAAGGCAAAAATTGGCCCCAAAACTGAACTCAGAATATAAAGAGCCTAATATTGATAATCCTCTTGTAAAGTTATGTGAAATAATTGCTCAAAATTAAAATTCTACTCTTGTCCCACCGCATGGTACCTTGAGCAAGTTTCTTCTACTATAGCCTCAGGCTGACCAAAGCCTTGTGAGTTGATTTAGTCGATGGAAACTAAAAGAAACCCATCGTACGTATGTATGTATGTTTGTGTGCTTTTTGTCAATGTATAGTGACAAAAGATTTAAACATTGACAAGGAAAATAAAAAACTAATGCTTAATCACTGACATCCCTTTAGATATTTGTTCGGCACCAAGTTGCATACACTTCCTTTTCACTCTCACCATTAGAAACACCATGAACCAGTATTTAGCCTGTTGAAAATATGTAGTAGTAATGCTATTGTTCACCAGTTGTGGTTAAGAAACACCCTTTACAACCACATGGTTTTGGGTTCAGTCCCACTGCATAGCACTATGGGCAAATCTTTCCTAATATAGTTCCGGGTTAACCAATGACTTATGGGTGAAATCTGGTAGATGGAAACTCTGTTGAAGCCCATTTTGTGTGTGTGTGTGTGTGTGTGTGTGCGTGCATGCATTTGTCCCTACTCCCCACTGCTTGACAACTAGTTTCAGTTTAGCAAAAGAGAGGATAGAATAAGTACTGAACTTTAAAAAAGTAAGTACTGGTGGGTGGGGTTGGACTTTTCAACTAAAACCCTTCAAGGTAGTGCCCCAGCATGATCGCAGTCCAATGATGGAAATAAATGAAAGATAAAAGATACTGAAACATACTTTTATTTTATGTAAGAGTATCCATCACTCAACTCGCTGAAATTAGTGTAGATTTATTATGAAACTACACTGTATGCTCTCTGGCATAGGCATGACAGATTTTAACAAAAGAAAATAATATTTTACAAAACACTACAGAGCATGATTAGTAAAATAGTTCTATATTGGAAACGTAGTTAAATATTTACAACATCAACTCTTTTTTAAAATTTTCCTTTACCCCTTGGACACACAAAACCAGTTACCTGGTTTCCATGATGCATAAGTGACTGAAATCACAACATTATCCCTGAATGGGACACCAGTCTATTGCAGGGTTCAAAGACAGGAATTTTGAGGGGAGGAGAACAAGATGATTACATCAACCCTGACACTTGACTGCTACTTATTTTATTGACACCAAGGGGAGGAAAATGGAGGCATGTGGCCTTGTTGTAAAGATGTTGCACTCACAAGTGCAAAATCATAGTTTTGATTCCTGGGCTGGACACTGTTGTGTTCTTGAGCAAAACACTTCATTTCACTTAGTTCCAGTCCACTTAGCTGTAAATGAGTAACTCCATGACAGACTGGCATCCCATTTAAGAGGAATGTCATTATCTTGGTCACTTATAAATCATAAAAGCTAAGTAATTAACCCCAATAAGTTCTAGGACTCGAGGCAGTAATGTCCAAGGGTAATGATGACAAAGGAATGAAAGACGAATTTGGCAGGATTTGAACTCACAACATAAAGAGTTGGAAGAAATGTCACTAAGAATTTTGTCCAATGAGCCTACAATTCTGCCAGCTTGCTACCTTTATAACACATACTACTATGACTCAGTTGAAAAGGACAATAAATATTATTCTTTAGCAGCAAGTATTTTAAATGACACTTCATTTTTGTATTTGGTTACAAAGTTCTTTATGTGAATTCATTCTGTTGTGTCTAGGGAGATTATGCCAATATCAATTACACACACACCAATTCAATTCCAATTCTTTACTATTAGTCAAATGGTTAAATATCTAGCCTATAACTCACTGATCTTTTGTTTAACTTCATTAAATTTAACCAATTGATGATAATAATAATAGAGGAGTGGAATTGAACCAGTGCATGTGTTATTAATAATGGTGTAATGACTGTCCCCAGACATTACAAAATTTTAAATGATTAATTATATTTCAAGCATATTAATAGGTTTTAAATATGTAAAATGATATCTCAGTAATTATTAATTATAATTTCATATAATGTTAAAAAAAATGATTCATAGTGTTTCAACATACAGTTAACTCTTTGAAACGCCTGTGTTAGAATGGTGGCAGCTGATGAAGGAGATGTTCTCTATGTGGCCTGTGTGTTTTCTGTACTCGTTTATCATTTTGTCTATGCTTTGTTTGCAATGTCCTGTACCCAGATATGCATCTATATATACAGGTAGATGTAAGCATGTACATACATGTACGTATATATGCATATACTCATTTATTATTTGTATTATACATATATATATACTGTATGTATATATACATACATACACATATACATACATACATACATACATACAGACATGTGTGTGTGTGTGTGTAGTTTTTTTATTAACCCTTTGCCTTTACTACATGAGTGTCACCGTCATGCAAACTGTGTCCTTTTTTTCATCCATGGAAACTTGTCTGGTGAAAGGAAAGTAATACCCTGGAAATAGCTGAGGGGTTGGCAACAGGAAAAGGTAATCTGACCACAGAAAATCTGCCTCAACAAATCCTGTCTGACCCATGCAAGTATGGAAAAGTGAATGTTAAAAGGATATTGACGATGATGATTATAAATTCAATTTATGATTCTATGCAGAAAGAATAAGTATTTGACTGATTAACTTCTGATAAAATATAAATATAAAAAAGACACTAACAAAAATTAACAAAATATTATAATCAACCAGCTTGGACTCCTTTTAACTTTATTGTTATTTAACATTACACTTGTATTATACAGTGACCATTTTTCTGGCAAACTGTCTATTCAATTTATTACTAATTGAAGAGTTTATAAGCTTCATCTGCCCATGATAGATTCTGATACATTATCTACTGTCAAGTTCCATCTTCAATATATTATCATCATCGTTTTAATGCCCACTTTTCCATGCTTCAGCGGGTCAAATGGTGTTTTATATAGGCAGATTTTCTACAATCAGATACCCTTTCAGTCGCCAACCCTCACCTCTATCCATGTAAGGTAACATTTATCCGTGGCCAGACAGGTCTTCAAAGAATTTCGGAAATGAATGACTCGCTTGTATGAAAGTGACACTCATTTACAATTATCACATAATGTCAAAACAAAGTGATTCACACTCATTCACACATGCATGCACAAACATGATGAACTTCTACTTAGCCCAGAACTATAGCAGAAGACACTTGCCCAGGGTACTATGCAGTGGAACTGAACCCAAAACCATGTGGTTGGCAAGTAAACTTCTTATACCCACAGCCATACCTGCTCCTATCTACTATATCCAATGAACCATTAAACCATAGTCAATAATTTTCAGTTTTAATTACTGAAAGTAAACAGTGAACTGGCAAAGTTGAGAGCGCATAAGACAAAATACCTTGTGGTATTTTGTACCAGCTGTTTGTGTTGTAAGTTTGTGGATGGTAGATTTAATCTGTCTCCTACTTTAACACATCCACCTGGTATTTAGGTACTTCAGCAGCATTTAGTTTATTGCAAGTATTCTATCCAGGTCTCTGGTTAAATGATACGTTCCTCTCTGGTCTCGGAGGCCTTGTAGAAATAAAGAGTCACTGGTACTATCCTTCATTCTTTGTTTAAGTGGTAAAAAAAAATACATATAACATTGCTGTTCTTGTCTATCACTACAGTACACTATCAAATTTCACTGCAGTTCATCCATAGTTTTGTTATAACTATTTCCCTTTCAAAAAGCCTACGCTTGACTTTCCATACTGTAGTCAAGTATACTACTGTGTGAGGTACTCTTTCACAAAAAAACTGATGAAAAATTAACTTCATTTTTTTTCTTTTTTTTTTCGTCCGTTTTCTATGCCGGCATGTGTTGGACAGCTTGACAAGCCAAAGGCCACACTAGGTTCCATAGTCTATTTTGTCTTAGTTTCTATAGCTGGATGCCCTTCCTAATGTCAGTCACTTCACAACTTGTACTGAGTGCTTTTTACGTGGTGCCTGCACCAGTGCTTTTTATATGGCACCAGCACTCACACTAATGCTTTTTACATGGCACTTTGGTTTTAGGATCTCAATTCTGTGTCCTTGAGAAAAACAATGCATCCCATATCTCACTCCTCTGTCAGTTTCCTTCAGAAGGTTCAGTGTTTCATAAGGTTAACTTGCTTATATAACTTAAACACATAATAATTTCACAACTACTTCACTACAAGTATATTTTCTGTGGCCACATGTGCAGCCACACCTCTTTTAATACTGTCTTTATTGCTGTTTTACTTCTAATATAGTTTATACCTTTTCATCTACCTTAATCACATATTCAATAAGCTTTCATCTCTAGTTAATACATAACTTTAAAATATGACCTTACCTTCTGTAACACTTGATACTGACATTGAAATAGTTAATGATTTAATTTGCCTCTCTATTTTCCCACCGACCTCTTTGAGAATGTTACTGTTTATGTAACAAAATTTCCAAGGTGTCATACCATACTTCATTTGTCATGGCTGTCAAATTGTTTTTCTGGTAAAACAAAACCTGTTTCTGATTATCTGGGTCATATTTGCTGCACACTCCATCAGTGGCTTTTCACTCTAACATTTTTATCTGTCTCTTGGTGAGATGTTCTTTTTTATTTTAGCTAATAGAGAAACTGAGAGCTATAGATTTTTGAAGAAGTAAAATAGCAGCTATGAATGCACTCATTATCAGATTAGTTCAGAGTTGCTAATGAGATCAGTTAGTCTCATTGCTTGAATCTCTAATAAGTATAATTGCTTAAATTATGCTTTATATTTATTCATTACACTTCTTTCCTTCAGCTTCATTCACATATTTAAAATTAGTAAAAAAAATTTAAAGTCAACTATGATAATAGTTTCTGGGCTGTCATTTGACTTCATGAAATTGCAGTTCTCTTTTTTTGCTACCTTTATTTCTGCATAAGTTGTTGGGCCTTTATTTCACTTTTCTTTTTCTTTAATTCTACTCCTCCTTTCTCCTTTAATTAATTCCTCTAAGACAGTGATTTCCAATGTGGGGCATACGCTCCGCTGGTGGGGCCTGGGAAAATTGTGGTAGGGTGCGAGATCCAAAATTTCTTTTCCCTTTGTTTTTTTAGTGAGATATGGAATTTTCACAACAAACACACTACACCTACACCCAGCCTACCCAAACCAATCCATCTAACCAAGAATACTGCGTGAAGACTGTTTGTTACAGTATAGTATTATTCTAATGCCCTAGTGTGGATATTTCTTTAAGGAAAGTATATAATTATGAGAAGTCAATAAATTATTAATCTTTTAACATATGTCACTGGCAGGGCATATATTTTTCTGGACAGTTATAGTGGGACCTGGGGGAAAATAGGTTGGGAGACACAGAGCTAAGCTATTCATGTCTCTGTTATGGAACATCACAGAGGCAAGTGGTGAAGTATTTTGGGACCATATTCACAAATGATGGGAGACAAGCAGCTGAATTCGATGTCAGAATTGCAGGTGCTGACACAGTAATGCACCAGTTCCTGCATTTGATTCAATTTGGTTTTTATGCCTATCATCACCTGTGGTCAATAGTATTGGTAATGACTGAAAGAGTACAATCTCAAATACAAGCAGCTGAAATGGGGTTCTTGCAAAAGATTCCTTGATTAACATTACTCTATGGGGTGAGTAGCTCAGAGATCAAGGAGTCTCTTGTGATTGAATCACTGCTTCTCTTCATTTAGAGGTCACAACTCCTCTACTATGGACATGTGGTTAGAATACTGCAGGAATGGATCACAAGACAGATTCTTCAAACTGAGCCAACCAGCAGGAGACCTAGGGGTAGACCAAGACTGAGATGGTTGGCTAATATCATTATCTTGATTGTTCACACTTTGAAATCCAGTAAGAAAGTATAATAATGGTTGCTTTTGATAGGACCTCATGGTGGAGGTGCCTGCAGACTCTCAGAAACAGTGTGCTGTGAAAATGGATGGATGGGTGTATACAACTCTTCACTTTTTTTCTTTCATATTAGAAAAATATATGGAACAAAAACAATTTTTTAAATTGTCCATAAATGAGGATAAATTTCATACATAAAATCATAGTCTTGTTCAAATTTAATATATAGAAACATAGTTAATCTTGCTGTGTAAATTTTATTAAAACTGCTATTTAAGTGCTGAGATTGATGCCCTAAGCATGTCAATCTCCAGCATCCTGATGAATAAGTTACCAAACACTTGTTAAGTTTGAGTTTCGACATCAAATTTTTATACAGCCTGACTAAATGCATTTTCACTTATGATGTTTATTCACTAACTTGCTGATCATGTAGTCATTCTTACCAATCATAAATGAGGACCTCTCTTCTATTTTCCAATCAGAAAAATCACACAATTCATCAACATGAGATCACTTTTACTACCAATCAGTTAGTTCTGTTCTGTCCATGAATATCTAGACTGATGCTTATCTCTAGTCTATGTGATATGAAAGGTTATTCTCCCCATATAAGATGCTAGTCTATTGAAGGTCTGTAATTTTCTTATCGGATAACTGAACTCAGCACTCAAAGATAACAAACCGTTTATTAATTTTACAATGTTCTTGCTGCTTACAACAGTGACCTGTATGATACTGTTATACTTAGAAACAGAGAGACTCCAAGGTTGTTTTTTTTTTTATGAGTTTGTCAGAGAATGAATGACAATGTTTATTACCTTGCTCATTAAGACTAATGATACCCAGTTTGAGCATCTATTGGTCAATATCTTCAACATATGCTGATAACTGAAGAACTAGCAATCTGGTGCAAATACTTCTATCTAAATGAATGCTGCTAAACATATCCAAGGATATGGTAGTGATGTTAAACCAGGAAACATATTAAGGATAGCACCCAGCTGGATGTCTACCCAAGTGCTAGAGACTTGAGTGACATGGTTATAGATACAATGCATTGTGAATAACATAGGATGAAGCACCCATCTTAAATATATTTAATTTTTATAAATTATTTTTATATGTTCTATGTATCTGATGATATTAATAGCTATTTGTGATATCTATATCACACTACACATTGACTACAAGCACAATGAGAGAACCCCTGTGAGGTTGCTTGACCTGTAAGAAATAGCAAATAAATACCTATAGCCAAGTCACTCAATTCTCTAGCATTTGGAAAAATCACATACTATTATTTTTTTTTTTTTTTTTTTTTCCTAATTTTTTACTTGCTGACTCTGAAGAAGTGTCCATATCCTTCACAGATCATCTAAGGCTGGTGTATCTGAGGGCATGTTCTGTTTAAAGTGTTGCTAGTTGACACCTGAGACAGAAGCAGGAGAGGAGTTCCAGAGTGTTGAGGTTGTAAGGAAGAAAGAATTGGCAATATTCACCTCTGTTGAATTTTTATAATGAGAAACTATGCACTGACTTTTTCAATGAAATTAAGCTATAAAAATAATATTTGTATTCAAAAGGCAATTAGATTAAACACCATTTACATTCCAGATTGATAATTTATGTTAATCTGTTTTGTTTTCAAGGACAATTGGATTTATCTTTTTACTTTAAAATGATTGAAGGTAATTTATGATTTGATATAGTGGAAAATCTCTAACCTTGACACAGACACTGAATGTATTTTCAAATGATACATAATAATCTCCTATTATATTGATTAAAAAGTTGTTACTATTTTTTAAAAATTCCTCTTCTACTTATTTTAGGGAAGGTTTACAGTAATCTAGCAAATAGTTAACTGAAATATCTCTACATAAATTCACATTAGAAATTTAACTAAATTATTTAAACAATATTTCAATATGTTTAATTATGAACTGATCACATAGATATAGCAAGCCATTCTTCCATAGGTATAAGAACATTTCATCATCATCCTCATCTCCTTCTTCTCTTCCTTCTCCTCATCATCAATATTATCTGTTTTCCATGCTGGCATAGGTTGGGTGGGTTATCATGATCTGATTCAGTTCTTATTTGGAATAAATACCCTTTTAGATGGACTGCAAACTACATTACCCTCATATATTCAATTTTGAGCATTATTTCTATGACTGGATGTATTTCCTAACACTAACCATTTTACAAAGTGTACTGGGTTCATTTTATTGTGCCATCAGCATTAGAGAGGTTGTCTTCTTTTCAGCAAAGATAAAAGGTCCTCTTTACTCTATGTTGTCCCTGTTCATTTGCCAGTCACTTTACAAAATTTGTCTGGTTATATTTTATTATGGCACCAAGACTAGAGTGGTTGCCTATCATCATCATCATCATCATCATCATCATCGTTGTCGTTTAACGTCTGCTTTCCATGCTGGCATGGGTTGGACAGTTTGACTGAGGACTGGCAAGCCAGAAGGCTGCACCAGGCACTAATCTGATCTGGCAAGCCAGAAGGCTGCACCAGGCACCAATCTGATCTGGCAAAGTTTCTACAGCTGGATGCCCTTCCTAATGCCAACCACTCCGAGAGTGTAGTAGGTGCTTTTACGTGCCATTCAGGCGGTTCTGGCAACGACCATGCTCAAAAGATGTTTTTTTACATGCTACCTGCACGGGAGCCAGTCCAGCAGCACGGCTATATGGTAAGAAGTTTGTTTCCCAACCTCATGGTTCTGGGTTCAGCATGGTACATTCAGCAAATGTCTTCTACTATAGCCTCAGGCTGACCAAAGCCTTATGAATGGAATTGGTAGATGGACACTGAAGCCTTATGAATGGAATTGGTAGATGGACACTGAAAGAAGCCTGTCATGTGTGTGTGTGTGTGTGTGTGTGTGTGTTTGTGTGTGTTTATCCCCAGAACCACTTGGCAACTGGCATTGGTGTGTTTATGACCCCTTAACTTGTGACTTTGGCAAAAGAGTCCAACAGAACGAGTACCAAGCTTACAAAAAAAAAGTACTGGAGTTGATTCATTCAACTAAAAATTCTTCAAGATGGCACCCCAGTATGGCCACATTCTAATGACTGAAACAATTAAAAGATATACGTTTGGTGAAAAAAAAATAGGAAAATAGAACTCAAAGCATGAATACATATTTTCTTCTTAATCATTAATTTGGCAAGCTGGCAAAGTTGTTAGCTGTGCAAAAATGCTTAGCTGCATTTTGTCTGTCTTTATGCTCTGAATTCAAATTCCATCGAGGTCAGCTTTGCCTTTCATCCTTTCACGGTTGATAAAATAAATACCAGTTAAACACTGGGGTTGATATAAGCAACTTACTCTGTCCCCTGAAATTGCTGGCCTCGTACCAAAACTTGAAATTGTTATTAATTTTCATTTTGTGTATTGGCACTTATCAAAGTAATAAGTACCAATACAGGAAACTCTCAGCCCTTGAGTCACCCTGTTGCTTCAGCTTATTAATAATGCTTTCAAATTTTCGCACCAGGCCAGCAATTTCAGATGAGTGGGTAAGTTGATTACATCGACCCCAGTTTTCAAATGATGAAAGGCAAAGTTGACCTTGGCAAAATTTCAACTCAGAACATAAAGACAGACAAAATGAAGCTAAACATTTTGCCCATCGTACTATCGATTCTGCCAGTTCACTGCCTTCTTCTGCTTATTAATAGAATATATATATATACATCATCATTTTAGCATCCACTTTTCCATGCTTTCATGGGTTCTGACAGTTTATGGACAGATCTTTTCCGTGCATACATGCTCTTATAAATGTGTGTATACATGCACACACACACACACACACACACACATACACATCATCATCATCATTATCATGATCATCCTTGTTTTACATTTGGTTGTCCATTCTGGCATGGAATCTAAGTCAGATGTTATATGATTGTATTACTCTCCAAAATGTGCCTGAGACTTCATTTTATCTGTGGCTTACATTTATAATGTGGATTCTTTGACTGAATGCTCTTTTTATCACCAACCACTTTACAGACTGTATTGTATACATTTTCAATGTGGCACTAGAGGTGTTCTCTTGTCCCTGACAACACTAAAGGGTTCTATTTATCTTGCTGTCTCCATTAATTCATTCAACCACATACATACACACATGCACACATATGTAAGCATCATCATCATCGTGTGTCCACATTTCCATGCCTGCTTAGAATAGTCTTTTGAGGCAGATGTTCTACAGCCAGATACCCTTCTGGTCACCAATCCTCATCTGTTTCCAAATAAGGTAATATCTCCTCATGTTTTCCCAGAATATTGGAAATGAATGACACTGCATGCATGACATTAACACTCATTTGCAACTACTATGTGATGCCAAAACAAGGACACACACGCACACATGCACACACACACACACACACACACACACACACATAAATGGTGGGATTCTTTCAGTTTCCATCTACCATATCTACTCACTAATTACTAGTCAATGCTGAGTGGTAGATACTTCTCCAGGGAAAGACTTAGTATTCACAACTATCCATCTGTTACATTTCCTGGTGAATATAAAGTCTATCTGACCAAATTGGTAGGTGGATGGGTAGGTGGGTGGGTGGTTGGTTGGTTGATTGGTTTCCTGAAGTTAGTTTTGCAAATGTTTGGGTCATGTGCATTACAGGATTCCAGAAGTCTTGATCTTTCCTCATTCCTTGTTCCATAACCATGACTTCCGTGTACACCACAGAAGCTATCACCTGTTGCCTGTCAGGTCCATTAATATTGATTTCAAATTTTGGACAACAATTTCAGAGGAGGGAGTAAGTCAGTTACATCAACCCCAGTACTCAATTGCTATTTATTTTATTGACCTTGAAAGAATGAAAGGCAAAGTGGACCTCAGCAGAAGTTGAACTCAGAATGTGAAGACAGATGAAATGCTGCTAAGCATTTCACTCCATGTGCTAACGATTCTACGAGCTGGTCGCCTTCTGTCAAATCCATTTAATATCAAGAGCTAAGAAAACAAGGTCACTGTTATTTGTTATAAAGATAGTCTGAAAGAAGACCTCATAGAAGCAATCCCTTTGTTCATCTGCTAGTCCTAATTGTGGTATATATGCAGTGTTAAATGTTGCTGCTGTGCTGTCCTAAACCAGTCTAAGTTTAATTTTATCACACATTCCAACTACTTCAATTACTTTATGTATTGTTTCTGAACATCACAATCCCCTGCAGTCCCACCCTCTGGTCTCACTAACTTAAAGAGAATCAACTTACTTTCATGCTTGGCACTCTCTCACCAATCGGTATTAATGAATTATTCACCTTTTGTTAAAAAAATTATCATTTTAAAGTCCACTTTGCATGAGTCAGATTTTCTATGGCCAGATTTGCTTCATGGTGCCAACCTTCACTTGTTTCCAAGCAAGGTAATATTTTCCCATAGCCAGATATCTTTTATCATGGAAGACTAAACAAAAAAAATCACTTTTATGATGGTGATTCTCATTTACAACTTTCATATGATATCAAGACAAGAACACACACACACACACAGGTGATATCATATATTCAGGAGGGAAGGCAGTCCGCATCACTTTTTATGAGACCTCTGAGACTGGTGAGAGGGAGAGTGATATCCTTAAACCAAAAACCTAACCATAATGTTTGCATGCGAGAAAGCAAAAGGACTATGATGATTGGCAAGATATTGCAAGACTCATACAAAGCCTACCAGAAAGCTAAAACAAACAACAGACAGCAATGACAGTGGGCAGTGAGGCTGGTGGTGGTGGCTGTTGCTGCTGCTGCTGCTCATGTGTTTTTGTAAAGCTGAAAAAACTTCATCTCTTCACAAGTAATTAATGCATATGCTCTATTTAGCATATTGAATTTGCTCTTTTTCATATTTGTAAATGCAAATTCACACATTTGCTTATATATACATATATAACTATAACTGGCACTCTGTCGATTACGACAATTAGGGTTCCATTTGATCCAGTCAGCAGAACAGTCTGCTTGTGAAATTAACGTGCAAGAGGTTGCGCACTCTGCAGACATGTGTACCCTTACCGTAGTTCTCAGAGAGATTCAGCGTGACACAGAGTGTGACAAGGCTGGCCCTTTGAAATACAGATACAACTAATTTTTGCCAGCTGAGTGGACTGAAGCAATGTGAAATAAAGGGAAATAAAGTGGAACAACATAAAATAAAGTATCTTGCTCAAGGACAGAACACATCAACAGGAATTGAACGCATGATGCTACAATCATGAGCCAAATACCTTAACCACTAAGCCACGCACTTTCACACATACACACACACACACACATATATATATATTGTTGTCTAATAGTCAGATAAAATAGGCACTCGAATATTTGACATTAGAATGGATATATTAATCAAAGTAAACAGTATTATAGACCCATGGTCCATTTCAGCCTATCTTACCAATCAATTTCACACTGGATATAGGATAACAGGATGGTTATCCAAATATATGTGTTCTTCAGAGACTTTTCTCCCTCTGACTCAGGTGTGTACCTACCTTTTTTTTCCACTTCCATTTGAATATTATGTATGTAGGCATACTTCAACTTCATTCAATTGATTCCAAATATCCAATTGTTAGATGAGAGATTGATAAGTGAGTGGCTAATTCTCATAGAAATAATCTTATAAGATGAGCATTTATAAGATTACATTCTCGTTATTTAGGATCAGTACATTTTGCCTGGATTTCTGAGATGAGGAATTATCATTATTATAATACATTGATGTATTTGGATTAGTGTCATCTTGTTTGATTGTTAGTCCTGTTTCAATTGTTGTATTCACCAGCTTTCTTCATGTAACTGTCATATGTGACAACATTCTCAGAATTCGAACTGTACCCTTTATTAAACCTACAGTGGTTGTAGGAAGTGCTTTAATTGTGAAAGAACATTGAAACATTTTCTTTCAATATATTACCAATGTATTACCATAAAATAAATTTTTAAAACAATTTATATTTAAAGCTTCTAATTTTCTTTACCCAACCATCCTACAGAAAAATCGGATAGTAAATCATCATCATTTAACGTCTATTTTCCATGCTGGCATGGGTTGTATGGTTTGACAGAAGCTGACCAGCTGAAGGGCTGTTCAAGATCCATATCTGTTTTGGCATGGTTTCTAAGGCTGGATGCCCTTTCTAACACCAACCATTTTACAGAATGTACTGGGTGATTTTGCACACCCCCGATATGGGTACTTTTTATGCAGCACCAGCACTTACCAGCCTACAGAATTAGGGATGCTCAACTGGTGAGGATTTCAAGAGACAAGCCTGTATGCAAGGGCAAATACGCCTTTACTTATCTTGATGTGTCTTTTCAAGCACAGCAAACTGCTAGGAATTTTGGTCCCCTGTCATCCCCTCTGTGAGTCCCAAGATAGTTTTATGTATCTTCGATGACACAAACTTTATGAAAAGACTCAACATGTTTAAATTGTCTTGGGTTAGAACTGTATACAGCTCCACCAGAAGATTAATTTAAAGCAATCCAAACCCTACTTTATAAAGTATTACTCCTCAGCTGAAAAATCCAAGAAGTGATCATGTGCCGGTAAAAGACATATAAACTTATCTAAACTATGAATCAGGTATGGGCAATCATTTTCAAGAAGCAGGCCACATGAAACATGGTTCATCATCAAGTGGATCTGCACTGTTTAAAGTATTCAGTTCATATTTTAATGCACCTTATTTTTCTCATAAAGTAAGGCTACAATTTATCCATGACTATTATCATCACCATGTCTTTCAATTGCTAATTCTTCATCTATGGTCACAAGTCCTATAGTCAATTACAGTGCCAGTCAAACTGACAGGTTTCCCTGACAAAGATTATTAAAAGTGTAGTAATTTGCTCTGGGGAAAAATCCAAAGTTGAAGTATTTTATGCCTTGCTTTCCATTCCATACTTCCATCCTGCATTCCAATGATTGTAACATTTCCACTCTTTTCCGGGCTTCAGGATTTCACCATGACCCTGGCAGGGTAACTAACAGGTGTTATACCTTGCCAAAGAGCAACTCATGATTTTGTCCAGGACTTTTTATCAAGTACGTACAGCTAACCTGCATGCCTACAGGCTACTGTCCTAACTGCAGACTGGTGATCTGATGGATGGTGGTTATCATCACAGCACCATGACTGATGCAAACCTTGTTATCCATAACTTTTACCTCCTTCTCTTTCTCACTATTTTCTCATAATCATTCACCTCCACCCCCACACACACACACATTGCTGTACTATTCTTCTTGTCTCATTAATAGACCATATAAACCAGTGGTTTTCAATCGGGGTTCACATGGCCCCTGCAAGTCCATATAAGATCTTAGGGGGCCCACACAACAAAATAGTAAACTGGAGATCTACAATAGTATTTTAAGGACCCCTGTAAAAATTTTGCTTCAGATATAAGTATTGGTATGTATTGCAAGAAACAGCTAGGTTTCTTTCTCTAACATTTTACATAGTTCAACTAACAAAAGTTAATGTGTGATAAACAAAATAGGAATTTTGAAAGAAGTTTCTATAAAACTAGTTTTTAAACATCATATGGCTATGGAGTGGGGGTGGGGTCAACCAGAATAAAATAGTAATCAAAGGGGTCCATAGATAAAAAATGGTTGAGAATCCCTGATATAAACAATCATAAGAATGACTGTTTACACCAGATAAACTTGGACCACTTATATACACACTAGCTATCTGTAACATTTCCCCTTCATGATCTCTCTCTCATGCCCTTCTTACACTGCCCCAACATATATCCATTCATCTTGCACATCAAACCTTATGTATTTTCATAATTTGAACACAAGAAATGGATCAAAAATACCACACCACATTGATAGTACTTCATGCATACCGTTAATAATTATGTAACTACTTTGCATGGCTTCAGACTCTATAATTTTATAATCACTTAATTCTCTCTTTCTCTCAATTTCTTTTTAATGATCATTTTGATTTTATAATCACTTAATTCTTTTTGTTTATCTCTCTCTCTCTCTCTCTCTCTCTCTCTCTGTTTTTTTCCCTCATTTTATTTTTCAGTTTTTTACAGTATATTTTATAACTATAGGTCCAACATTGGAGGACCATGTGGTACATGTGATAATATGACCACCATAACAATCATACATCAATACGTTACTATCTCTATTAGAATAAATACTGTCAACATTTATTTGTTTCTACCCAGAGTGTTCCCAAAGCTCCATAAAACTATCTATATATTTTCAGTTAATTTCCTCTTTCTACTCTTTTACCATACTCATAGTTACCTCTAATACAAATACTTACCAACTGTCTCTTGGTCACCAAGTGATTAAAATTACTTCCCCTCGCCTGGTGAACTTAACAAATCTCATACTGTTTACCTATTACTCTGTTAGGGACCTCTCAATGTACAATCATGCTGCAACTGGACCCAACTTCTAAGCAGAACTTAACTCTACTCAGCTCTCTCCACATAAGTTCTCCAAAATTAGTGTTCATAGGCACAGGTGTGGTTGTGTGGTAAGAAGCTTGCTTCCTAACCACATGGTTCTGGGTTCAGTCCCACTGCATTGCAGCTTGAGCAAGTGTCTTTTTCTACAACCTTGGGTCAACCAAAGCTTTCTAAATGGATTTGGTAGATGGAAATTGGAAGAAGCCTATCTTATGTGTGTGTGTGTGTGTGTGTGTGTACATATATACATATATATATATATCTACTATATATTTGTGAAAAGGGTGAACGGTGTCTCACAAGCAGTTGTGAAAGCAAAAGTGTTAATAAATATGGTTGGATTGACCTGAAAATATGTACACCTATGTTAAAAGTGGTGGGGAGTTTGCTCGATTGAAAGACGTGGCCTCTAGGGCAAAATTCTTCATATTTTAAAATGTGGCCTGAGTTGACCCAAATGAAATCAGGTTATAATACTAGTATATATCTATCTATCTATATATATAAAAATGAGAATGTCTGTCTGTCTGTCTGTCTGTCTGAATCCCTAAAACTCGAGAACTACGCAACCAATTTCATTCAAATTTTACACATGCCTTACTTAGGGTTCCAGTTGTGTTTTAGTCAAAAAAAATTATTAATTTCTTGCAGAGTTCGAGCACACGGCAACATAATATCTCCTCCACTATTTAAGTATTACGTGTCAAAAGTGAAACAAAAACACTCATGTCAAATACTTTCACTTTAAAAATGAAACTATTCCACTAACTGAAACAATCACATTTCGATACTGTAGTGACAGATACTTTCACAGAGAGAGAAAGAGAGAGACAGAAAGAGAGAGAGAGAGAGAGAGAGAGAGAGATGTATATGTATACATATACATGTATATGTACACCATTTCGATACTGTAATGACAGATACTTTCAGAGAGAGAGAGAGAGAAAGAGAGAGAGAAAGAGAGAGATGTATATGTATGCATATAGATGTACATGTATATGTATATATATATAGATCTATACATACATGTATATGTATACATATGTGTAGATGTATATATATATAGATGTACATGTAATATGTACACATATATACATATATACATGCATACAGATATCTATACATATATACACCCATCACACACACATACACATGCACACAAACACACACATTAGTCATTTGTTTTCTTATCCAAAACTACGTCAAAAGTACTGAATGGATCTTTATGAAATTTGGAAATTATATTCTTTGTATAACGGCCATAACTCCCATGAAAATTCATATATTTTTGATGTTGATGAAATTTTAACCCGAACATAACAGATGAGCATTATTTAGAAAATGATGTCACACGTTATCGAGGCTACCATTCTTTCTGGATGTGCAAAAGGGGATGACGTCTTTATTCCAAGAATTCCTCTTACTCCATCAGGAGCAGACATTCCTTTTACATTCAGAAGACTACAATTCCCCCTTCGTGTGACTTTTGCCATGTCCATAAACAAATATCAGGGTCAAACACTGTCTGTAGCTGGTCTTCTCTTGGAAGAGCCCTGCTTCTCACATGGACAACTGTATGTTGGCTGCTCAAGAGTGGGCAGCAACAAAAAACCTATTTGTATATGCTCCACAAGGGAAAACAAGGAACATAGTTTACAATGAGGTGTTATAATCACAACAGCAAGAAAGTATGTACATGATCACCTTCTTTTACGAAACTTCATTGACTTTCATATATTTATATTGATATACATATATATACGTGTGTTTGGGTGCGTGTGTGTATATACATCTCTATATATAAAGATGATGCGTAGTCTAGACGGCGTTTTTAGATTTCATTATTCTCTTTAACCCGGGCAACGCCGGGTATTTCTGCTAGTATATATATATATATATATATATATATATATATATATATATATATATATATATATATATATATCAATGTGTTTGAGTTGTGTCTGTGTTTGTCCCCCACTACTGCTGGATAACCAGTGTTGGTGTGTTGACGTTCTCATAACTTAGCGGTTCGGCAAAAGAGACTGATGGAATAAGTACCAGGCTTAGCAAAACAATTTAGTACTGGGTGCATTCAATTAAAAGTTCTTCAAGGCAGTGTCTCAACATGGCCACAGTCCAATGACTGTAACAAGTAAAAGATAAAAGATAGACTGACCTTACTGAGTTTGTTTACATTTGTTCAAACCTCTTCCAGCTTCATAATTCAGTGGTAATATGGACCATCCATCTGTTCACCCACCCAAAACCCATCCATCGAGCAACTTGTTATGCCTGATATCTCAGACAAGCATGGTTTGTTCTGACTCTACTCAGTTCTTACTGCATCAATAAGAAGCAAGTTTTATTTCAATAACAAACTTGATATGATACCCCAATTATTATTTACTCAACACCCCTTAAGACTCCCAGTTTCGATGAATAAAATATAAATATGCTGAAATGTAAGATATACATTCTTAATTAACATATAATATTAGCTTTCCTTTGAAGAATAAACAAATCAGTAGCACTTCATGTTTTATCTCAGGAATTTATATCAATTTCTAATATTTTCCCATGTTCTTAACATTCAATTATAGTTCACTTCAAAAACTACTTGGGTTCTTCAGTTATCTTCAATCCAGATAGTTTCTTTTTTGATTTTGTTTTTGCTTTTTTTCCAAGGGTTTTTGGCATGGACTCTTCTTTATGAAGTTTGAACTTAATATGTAAAGTTAGACTTGGTTGTTGTCTTCTCTTGGTCATACATTGGTACATAGAAATAATCTGTGAATTGTACAGTGATAAAGACTATGAATAAATTATGTCGTTCTGTAGCAAAAATACAAAAATACATTTTATTGAACATGGTCCTCTTTGTTTTTTTAACTAAAAGTACTAGGTATATAAATATACTGAAATGTAAGGTAGCTGTATCTTTTATCTTTTACTTGTTTCAGTCATTAGACTGCGACCATGCTGGGGCACCACCTTGAAGAATTTTTAGGTGAATGAAATGATCTCAGTACTTTTTTTTTAAGCCTGGTCTCTTTTGCTGGACTGCTAAGTAATGGAGATGTAAATGTACCGACACTGGTTTTCAACCAGTGGTGGAGAACAAATACTGACACAAAGATACACACATGCATTTTCAATAAACATACAGCTTAGTTTTCCTCTGAAGAATAAACAAATTAGTTACACTTCATGTTTTATCTCTCCATGGTCAGAATCAATCTGAAATCAATGTAATCTCTAGTCTTCTTGGAACTTCATTGTGAAAAGAATACCTTCTATTCACAGAGAGATTAATTATCATGCCTCAAGCAATAAACAGCCTGTCTACCAAGCTTGAAAATTTTCCACTTCCCTGTAAATCTTTATTCTAAATGATTTGACTTTGTTGTGCTTGTAGATCTCATGTCTCTACCATTTCTTCATATTTTTTCCTTTTATTAATAAAATGCATTCTGCTCTATGATTATAATTACCCTACTTTTTTTTCTTTTTTTTTCAGTGCATCTGTTTAATTCATTAAGCTGATTAATTCAATTTCGGAGGCAAAATGAATACATTTCGGACATCATCATCTTATATTGAAGATTATAATCCACCATTGGACGCAGAGGACATGGAGTTTATGATGAATCCAAATGACTACATCCCCATCCCTAACCAAGACAATGTAGGAACTGTATATATCAGAATCTCTCTTCCGGAATTAAATGTCCAGGTAAATAATTTTTCATAATTTAGTGGGGGTCAAAGAGAAACCTCATCCCATTTGATTGTCTTCCAACACCACACACCATATGAGTACATCCTTGAACACTGTATTCCATGTGATATATATGTATTCTAATACTGTCAACTTTATGAAGTATTTCTACCAATAAGATATATACTCTTTTACTTGTTTCAGTCATTTGACTGTGGCCATGCTGAAGCACCGCCTTTAGTCGAGCAAATCGACCCCAGGACTTATTCTTTGTAAGTCTAGTACTTATTCTATCGGTCACTTTTGCCGAAATGCTAAGTTACGGGGATGTAAACACACCACCATCGGTTGTCAAGCGATGTTGTGGGGAGACAAACACAGACACACAAACATACACACACACATACATACATACATATATATATATATATATATATATATATGTATATATATATATATATACATATATACGACGGGCTTCTTTCAGTTTCCGTCTGCCAAATCCACTCACAAGGCTTTGGTCGGTCTGAGGCTATAGTAGAAGACACTTGCCCAAGATGCCACGCAGTGGGACTGAACCCGGAACCATGTGGTTGGTAAGCAGGCTACTTACCACACAGCCACTCCTACGCCAACACTACATGCCATGTGATATCCGTGTAGCAATATTTTGCTCATATATATCATCTGCTTAACAACACAATGTACCATGTAATTACTATGTAATTTTTATCATTTTTTATCATTTTAACTACCTGCCCACTATATGTTTGTTATCTATTGACCCAGACAACACTTGAAATCTCTACCAACACTACTTTTCACTTTATTAGTAAATCTGAAACCATTCAACAACACACTCCAACGTTTGGCCCAGAATGAGACGACTGGGCTCAGCTGTTTGGGTGCTGGTGATTTGGCATGGCTAAGTGAGCACAGAACCTGTTTTGGTAACAGCACTTTTTAACACTGGAGACACACAGATATACATATACATGCATACAGAAATATATATATATATACAAAAAGAAAGAGAGAGGGGGAGGGGAGAGTGACATTACAATTTATTAAGTGAACACGACTGACATAAACACTTTCCTTCTGCTCATACACATCAAGATAAATATGCTCACAAGCACCCAGTACACTCTGTAAAGATGTTGGTGTTAGGAAGGGCATTCAGCCATAGAAACCATGCCAGAACAGACATGGAGCCTGAATAGCCCATCAGCTGGTCAGCTTCTGTCAAACCGTCCAGCCCATGCTGACATGGAAAAACAGACGTTAAATGATGACAATAATGACAATAAACAGAAAAAGATAGAGGTGGGAGAGAGAAACGTTAAAATGTTTGATGACAAATAAGTCAAAATCAAAACAGCAATGTCAAATAGGCAGCGCCAAAATGACTGCCAAACCATCTCATACCCTCTGACTCATGGACATGTGTCATTTTTCTGTCCTTTGTACTGCCCATACACTGGCCTCTGCTTTTTAAAGCTAGTTGATGTGATCTCATACCCCCTCCTGTCAGGGATTCCCAACTCACTCATCTCTCCTCTTCCTGTCACTCATATTATGTTCACTGATCCAGGTCTCACACTAGTCCCTATGCACGACCCACCCCCCACCTTTCACAGAATGTTAATCCTCTGCCCCCACCCCATGTTTTCCCTCCAGCTGTTGACTTGCAGCTGTCAAGAGAGGAACATTAACCATGTCAAACACACTAGTTAGTCTCAAACCACCTTCACGGAAGTACTCCCAACTTAAACTTTTTCCACCTCTTGTCATCCATATTATGTTCTCAGCCTGCAATACAAACTATGGCTCATCCTTTCTTCCCAGAAGGTCAGCTCTCTAGTATCACCTCCACACTCATACTTTTCCTTCCGCTGTCACTAGGAATGTTAACCGCATCAGTCTCACTGGTTGTAGGGAGCCTATGAAAGCTATGTTTGGCCAGAGGAAGTAAGAGCATAGACTATTTCTTCAGACCAAAATTGACCCTGGCAAGAGTTGGAGTCAACTTTGTCTTTCATCCTTTTTTGGAGAGTGAGGAGGTGGGGGGGGGTCAGTAAAATACAGTACCAGTCAAATACTAGGGTCAATTAGAACCCCACCCTCCCTTCAAAACTTGCTGACCTTTGTCTGAATTAGAAACATTACATCGTCATTGTTGTTTGGCCAGAAATTTGGGGGAAGGGGAACTGTGAATTCTTCCAGCACCTGTACTTGATTGATATTTTATTGACCGACAGAAGAATAAAAGATCAAGTTGACTTTCATGGTATTTTAACTCAGAATGTAAAGACTCAAAACAAATGCTGTGGTGAGTTCTATCCACATACTCAGTGAATTACAACTGATTGTCTTCATTTGCAAAATCAGTATGGTGTCATATTTTGGGTGGAATGATATTAGTTCATTTATCTACATGCATTGAAAAACAATGGATATCCAAAAAGAAACTAAATTCTTTTAATTACATAATACAATGATGTTGAAACTGTCTAATTGTTTAGTTTTCTTTTCCCATTTGACTATTTTTTTCTTTTGGTTTATTTCAATTTTATAATATAGCCATCTAAGAATGTAGTTTAAAATCACATGTCCATAAAAGGATTGCTTCACCTGCTCACCCATCTTGGTTCTTCTCTCTTTGCTCTCTCTCTCTCTCTCTCTATCTCTATCTCTTTCTCTCTCTCTCTCTCTCTCTCTCTCTCTCTCTCTCTCTCTCTTTCTGTCTCTCTCTCACCCTCCTTCTCTTCTGTTCAACTTCTCAGACATTCTGTAAAGTGGTTGGTTATAAAAAGAGCATCCAATTTAGAAACCAAGCCAAAAGTAAATTGTACAAGTGAGACAGCCCTTTAGCTCATGTAGGAGAACATGTAGATCCATGTAGGAGGGCAGTGACTCCAAACAAAAACTGATTCAATCATGATGACATGTCCACCCTACACTAGCAAGGAAACTGGATGTAAACTTATCATGATGATTCGATTTACCTTTAGCTATCTAAGTTTGTATCTTTTGACTTTTTAAATACTCAAAGCTGCCAGAGATGAGGAAACACCTTATAGTGGTGTATTCACATTCATTTATGGCTTTTATCAATTTCAATTTAAAACTGCCTTAATTTACTGATAAGTATTATCATATTTTGTTACAAACAAAAATCTTTTATTTCAGTTTTTATTACTACTAAATGCTCAAAACTTAATCTGTCCTTTGATGATGTTTGGATGGCTGCCTTTGTTAATCCAGCTTTCATTGTTTAAAGATATAAGTACATTCAACATTGTTTTAAAAATTAGCACATCAAAATTGTTCAGTTTGTAATGTAAATGTGAACTGCTGAATCTTAAAGTTCATCTTATTTGGCTATTGTATATGAACTCAAAAAATTAAATGCACATTCACTTGTGCCCTTTGCTTACATTTTGTGATAAATTTTTATAATGATGTATGTGTGTTCCAGACAATACTCTTTGTCGACCTCTTACAATGACTACTACTGTTCCAGCTAGCAAATATCATCTTTGCTAGTTATAAAATAAATATTATTGCAAAGTTTATCATTTACTTTTAGTATTTAATAGAAGATAGATATTTATTGTTCACAGTATGAAGTTGAAGATAAGAAATTCTTCTTTGCCTTCTCAGGAAATTCGTCTTGGAATTTTGCTAGAGATAATTTAATAAACACAATAAAAGTTTTGTTGTTATAACCTGAAATTCATATAGCCTGTTCCTTTTACCAAGAGGTACCTGACCTTTTCAAACACTTTAGCTTAACACTCATTTGTTTACAAAGTTTAAGGGACAAAAATGATATTTCCTTTTTTTGTTTTTTGTATTTATTACCTTGTTTGTTTTTCATAGGGGACTATTTTTAATGCTAACAAGAAATTCTAGTTCTAGCCTTTTTAGTGAGATGTGCTACTAGTCAAACAGATTTTCCTGACTGCTTTCATCTTCTTTAAACAATATTTCAATGAAACAACATTTAGTTAATGTTTCCCAGTATTTTATAAACTTGTACTCGTTTGGCAAGTGACTAAATCTGATATTGTATTTTGAAACTGAAACTATTGCATGAGGCAAGAATCATAAGTCACCTAAAACACTCACATAATCTGCTTCTTCACGTTTGTCTTATTTTGTAATGGTATATACTAGAAAGCATTTAAAAATATTATGATACATCTCCAATCTTGTCGATTACACTCTGCCTGTTGAAAGTCAGTTGACCAGTTCTTTCCTTGTTCTTTCCTCAATTTTCCATTTATCTTTTTTTTTTTTCGTTTTGTTTTATTATGTTTCAGTTTCTTAATTACTTATCAAAGTGCTTGATCACTTTACATGTCATCATCATTATCATCACCATCATTTAATGTCCATTTTCCATACTGGCATGGGTTTGATGGTTTGACAGGATCCAACAAGCTGCAGACTACATCAAGCTCCTATGTCAGCTTTGGCATAGTTTCTGCAGCTGGCAGCCCTTCCTGATGTCAGCCACTTGACAGTGTGTACTGAGTGCTTTTTTCATGCCATTAGCTCAAGTGAGGTTGCCGAATAACTTGCAAGACAGGCAACAGGAAGCTTTAAACCAGGTGTTGAGAGACTAAAGTATAACAGAGAGACAAACATGGGTGCCTTGCTACAGATGAGATACCAGACTACCTCACATTATATAAGGATGGGGAGGAGCAACTAATTAGAAGATAAAGATGATGGTAGTGAGGTGTCTGGGCAAATTCTCAAGGTACAAGAAAGTAAGTATAGGAGAGGGTATGGATAGGATCGAGGACAGGGGAAAGGGTGGTTAATTTCATAAGAATTTGAGAGGAAAATAACAAATGGTTATAGATGGGGATAGAGGTGAATGTAGTTAGCAATGAACAAGAGTGGCAAATGTCATTATGGATGTAGGGGGTAAATCAAGAGAGAAGTGACTCAAGAAGGTGAACAGATAAGAAAATAGGGGGATGATGTGCAAGGTGTAGGAATGAGGAAGGGAGATGTACAGTGACAGAGATGGAAATCAGAGGTACATAAGGTTGGCAATTAATGAATTGGGATATCAATAATGTCCCTCATTAATCAATATCCTTTGATTCATATCCACTCTTGCTGAATTTTGTGATGCTTATGAGGTTTATAATTTTAGTGGGAACAACATAAAAAGCATTGGGAATGATAGAAGATATAAGGTGTTGGAAATGAGATGGCAGCCCTGAGCTGTAGCTCAGAGAAGAGGGAGACATAACTAAAGTCACAAAAGCAGTGTGAATGGTGAAAATAGTGTGAGCAAAAAGGAGAATAGGAGATGGATATAAAATGGCAGTAGTTTCAGGGAGAGAAAAATGTAAACTGGTAGTACAAACAAAGGAGATGAAATTTGAGCTGATTCTGCTATCAAGTGATTACACCAGCTGAATAGTGCCATAGTTAGAAGAATGATGGAAGGACTAAGTGTTAGGAGGATGTGATGTGAAGAATGCTTAATAGATCAGATTGGATACAAGGTCATGGCCCAGCATATATAGGTATAAGCAAAATGTTTTTAGGTCCTCGTTTTTGCCATGAGTGTTGGGTCTTCTTGAGCACAGTGAATCACCACTCATCTTGGTCCCTTGTCATATTGGTTAAGTACCTCACAATGCAAAGTCTGAATTGATAAAAGGGTTGAGATGTTAACTTAATTGGCTGAATGCTATCCAGCATAATCATTTAGTAAATAATATACTAGAGATTTATAATAGTGCATGGACTTAATGTTATTGATTGGTTATTAGCATTTCAACCTGCTGGAATCAATAGGCTAGACACATGTACTATATTGAGGTAATTAATGAAATCAGGGTAATAGCCATTCTTCATTTCATATAGAAATCAATCAAGCTATATTCTTAGAACTGTTGTTGTTTAGCTCCAGCTCAGCCCTGGTAGAGCCAATCTATGATCAAAAACATTCCAGTTGTAACAATCCCATATTTTTCTACAAAAACTCCTTCATTAATCAATATCCTTTGTCTCATCTCCACTCTAGCTGATCCTTGTGATGATCATGAAGTTTATAATTCTGGTGGGAACATGTTTTTTCTTCGTTGGTAACTCTCCTTAACTCATTATTTTCATATTTTATGTTCATCTTAACTTTACTGCTCCTGTTTCACTGTCAGTTTAACTGCACACATCTGATGTGTGTTTGTGTGTGTGTGTGTGTGTGTGTGTGTGTGTGTGTGTGTGTGTATGCTTGCAGCTCATACTGATTATTCTTACCCTCTCTTTTGATTGCAAGTAGCTATGCTGTTCCTCTATAAGAACCTGCTCTGTTCCCCACCTTATCTCATACTTTAACCCCCCCCCATCCCATAGCATAAAGCTGACCACTTCTCTCTCAGGGCCTGTAGCCTTGCAAGTTACATGCAATCTTGATAGTGCTGGTGGCACAAAAATAAACAGCAAATACACACTGTAAAGTAGCTGACATGAGGAAGAACATCCAACTGTAGAAACCATGCCAAAGCAGACACTGGAGTGCAATGCTCTCCTTGGGCCCATTGGATTTTGTGAAACCATCAGCCCATACCAGCATGGGAGATGATGAACATTTCATCATGTTGAACTGTTAATCTCTACACATTTTTTCTCTCTTTTTTTTTTCTTTGGTCTCTCTCCATTTTTTTCCCTCTCAGTCCTCTCCGTCGAAGTGCGTAGACTCAAAATGTCAAAAATTTTTCCATTCTTCCCAAGTGTCAAACTAATACACCTGCTTGTTGTTCCCTCACCTGTCTTTATCTTTTGCTTTCTGTAAATTTGAACTATACAGCATCATCATCATTATCAACATCTGCCTTCCATGCTAGCATGAATATATATATATGAAGAGTCAGGTATTCTCTGTATAGAATACACTTCATAGTACTCAAGAGATTTAAACTTGAGCAGGTAGGGGAGTAAATGTAACAACAAGCAAGCTAGGCAAGTCGATATACAAAAAGATATTAAATACATTCAGTAGAAAAATGTACATATGTTTACATATAAAAAGGTCCAACTTAGACAGAACAGAAATGATATCAGGTATTAAAAGGGTTGAATAAGAGTTTTACGAGTCCAACAGCTGTTTCTGGGGGCTTGGTGGCCCAAAATAATGATTGTAAATTGATTTGATCATTGGATAATACCAGCCTCCATCTTCAGGGAAGAATTTTACATTTGAGGTGTTGACAGAATGAAGTTTAAACACCATTCTGTAAACATATGTACATTTTTTCTATTAAATGTATTTTTTTTTTTGCATATCAACTTGCCTAACTTGCTTCTCCTTACATATACTCCTACATACACACACACACACACACACACACACCATCATCATATTTTTGTACCCTATCTTCAACTTTCATTAAACCACCAAAAATAAATACTTCACTCCAAATTCTAATATAATAACAGTTTGATCTAGATTCAATTCAGATTCATTTCGTGTTCTGTTTAGTGTTTCAGTTCAATTAAACATTTCTTCTATGACCGGTTTAAACTGGTTTGCAAACACTGTACATTCATTTTTATCCCCACCTTCTTCTCGTTAGCATCACCAAGTACGTCTTTGTTCTTGCATGAATGGCTGAACAATCTTTCAGTTTTCATATCTTTCTTCTTCAGATCGTCTTGTCTGAATCCATCTAGCTCTTATCCTGATGTTACTAATCACTCATCTATGTTGAATGATATATTCTGTATTGCAGAAGGACTTTGTACATGAAACCAGCTGTTTATTTTGTCTCCTGGTGAGACATGAAGTCTAACTGGTTTGAGTTTACATTTGTAGTAGATGAAAAGGTAGCAAGCCAAATTTCCTGAAGACGCAAATGGTTAAATCACTTAATTCACAGAGCTCTAATAGCCATGGTCCCTTCATTTTTTGGTTTATATCTATAACCTCAATGTACTTTGAAGTAGCTATCATTTTCCTCTAAACCGACCTTAAGTATAATTTTGTGTTACACTTGATACAACCTATTAACTGTTTTAATATTACGTCACAGATTGGCATTTTCTTTTTTTCTTTTTCTAAGTGATAGATTAGTGAAACAAGTTATTGTTGTTGGTTCATGCTTTTCTTCAAAAAAAAAAAAGACAAAAAAAAACAATATAAAACCTTATTAGAACAATATCAATTTCTGAAATATGTAAGCTAATTGGTTGAGAAATTATTACCATGCTATGATTTCAAATAGATAATTATCTAGTTTATAATCTTATAACACATCAACAATATTAATAAATGTGTTTTCATTTATTGCATTAAAATCTTATTGCATATTGATTATTAATTAATTATATTAAGTAACAATAACTTCACACAAAGGTCACTGAACAAATCTTGACATATTTTCTATTTGATTTTGGTTACACTTGTATTTGCACATCTAGTAGACTATCATCTCTCTTTCTTCTCTCTTTGGTCCATTGGTGCCTATGAGTGGCACATCGGGCAGTCAGTGATTGCCAGTTTTTTTTGTCTTTGGCCAACTGGTATGCTTCTTCTCAGGTGATGTTCAGTCTGCATAGGTCTTCTTTGAAGGTACTATGCCATGTCTTCTTTGGCTGGCCTCTTTTTCTCTTACCTTCCAGTGGCATCCAGCCCATGGCTGTTTTGGCAAGCCTCTCTTCTGGAAGTCTTACTACGTGTCCAGCCATTCTCATTCATCGTTCGGTTACAATAGACTATAATATCATGGAATAATTCTAGTGTATCTTTTTTATTATTCCTTTTATCTTATTTTAGGCATTAGACTGTGACCATACTGGGGCACCATCTTGAAGAGTTATTAGTCGAATAAATTGACCCCAGTACTTATATTTTTTAAAGTCTGGTACTTATTCTATCGGTCTCTTTTTCCGAGCCACTAAGTTATGGGGACATGGACACACCAACAGCAATTAAGTGGTGGTAGGGGACAAATACAGACATGAAGGCACATATGCACACATATACAACAGGCTCCTTTTAAGTTTCCAGTGACCAAATCTACTCACAAGACTTTGGTCAGCCCAAGGCTATAGCACAAGATACCCAAGGTGCCATGCAATGGGACTGAATCCAGAATCATGTGGTTAGGAAGCATACTTCTTACCACACAGCCACAGAGCTATGTTTCCATCAGTAGGGACTAATCCTTAGATAACTGGATTCTTTGAATACAATCAGAGCTTTAAGAACACTCCATCTATGTATCATACATACTTCTGCTTCACCAAACTTAGAGAAACAAGAATTGACTTGTTAAATAGTTCATTTTTCTTTCTGTTTTAATACCAATTATTTGTTGAAGTTATGGTCTAAATGACTATGTTTATCTAAGCATAGTGAAATAATTGATAGTGCATTGGCTTAAATGGCCATGTTTATATTGGAATACTGAATTAAGATATTTTAAAAATGCAGCGTGGGATTATTATTTTTTTATTTTTTGTTAATCAGTAAAAGAAAAAATACAATAACAGGTTGAAAACTATTAATTCTTTTTAATTTTGACACAAAGCCAGCAATTTTGAAGTGATCGGGATACTTATATTGACCCCAGTGTTTCAACTGGTACTTATTTTATTGACTTCAAAAGGATGAAAGGCAAAGTCAACATTGGAGTCATTTGAACTCGATGTGAAGAACTTGCTGAAATGCTGCTAAGCTGTTTACCCAGCATGGTAATGACTCTACCAGCTCACCACCTTAGGCTGCAAACTGATAATATTATGAAAGTTCTCTCTGGTATATGACTTGTTGCATTGTCTTAGGTTTTCAATTTATAAGTTTTGTTTAATTAAAATCTCTGTTGGTAACTGTATTTATTTCTGTTAATTAGCATTTCTGAAATTTGTATTAACGTTATAGGGATAATAGTAATAATGGTACACCCCTTCCACATGATGAGTGCTATGTGCTAGTCGCTATAAATAAGGTGATGTCAGTCAGTACAGGGAGAGAGTACGAAGTAGACATTCTTAGATAGTTGTGTCTTTACTGGTCTAACAATTATACTGCTATACCAAAGTGGGTATTATAACAATCCAACTTAAAGGATTACAACAGGGTCAATGAGGAATTAACAAACTCACAAGGAGTTACAAAATTCACAAAAGTTTTTAGTGTGAATTTTATGGTATAAAAAAATCATAAAATTATGGAAAATTTGTTGGCTGGTTTGCTTGATTTGCAAAAACAGCAACAACAGTAACTAAAAGAACAACAACACCAGTTAGAACTACAAGAACACTAGCTGAAGCAATAACAACAACTGAAAGAATAACAACAGCGGCAGCTACAACTGCAAAAACAACAACAAAAGCAACAACAACAATCATTATTACAGCAACAAATGCTGCAATTTATGAAGAATAAGTCATCAGGAAATACTGAAAAAATGTTCTCAGCAGATTATGTTGCGAACTTGATAACAGAGTTTAAGTATGAGCCAGACAAAGGAGTTACTTTCAAGGTTTACTATAGAAAATATGAACAAATCTTCAATAAAGAGTGCAAAGATTGGGACAACGATATGAAAACACATTTCATCTCAAGAAAACTGGCAGCAGGAGAACATGAGCATTACAGCAATTACTTTCTCCTGAAAAAAAACTTTCTGACATACACTTTAAAGATACAGTAGACATACTGGGTAAACTTTTTAGTGAGAAAAGCTCGTTGTTCAATACACAGTGGAAATGTTTGAACCTAGAAAAGAACAATAAGGAGGACTACATCACATATGATGGTAGAGTTAACAGGGAATGTGAAAAGTTCAAGCTGGATGAATTAATGCCAGACATGTTCAAGTGCCTGATATTTACTTGAGGACTAACTGCAGAAGCTGAAGCAAAAGTATTCTTGCTAAGCTGGAACAAGAATTCTTGCTAAGCTGGAACAAAACCAAGCTGTAACCTTACAACAAGTGTCAGAAGAGTGTGAAAGAATAGTAAATTTAAGACATGACACAGAGAAAATTGAACTTAAAGATTGCTCCCAAGTGAAACAAGTGCAAAATAGGCAGAATAGAAATCAAGTGTATACTAAAATACAGTACAAACAGGACAAGCATCAGGAGAAAAAAAAACCCATGTTTTGCATGTGGAGGTCTATGCCTGAGGAAAAACTGTCCATTTAAAAAAGCGGAATGCTTTCATTGTGGAAAAGTTGGACACATAAAAACACACTGTAAAACCAAGTTGACAAAACGCTGGAACAAAGAAAAAAGAATAAACAGTATGTCGTCGAAAGAAAATGGTAATATAACAAAGAGAAAATTCATAAATGTGAAAATTAAAAAATCAGAGTAAAAATGCAGTTAGACACTGGAAGTGATATTACCATTGTAAACGAAGAAACTTGGAAGTATGTCAGTAAGCTGAAAATAATTAAATCTACAAAAGTTGCACGTGGTGTTACAAGCAAAAGATTGTATTTTGTCAGTGAATTTGAGTGTAAAGTAACATTTTATGACCAAATGAAAATGGCAAAAATATGTGCTAAAAAATTCAGTTAATCTGTTCAATACAGAGTGGATGGAATTGTTCAAATTGTGGAATATGACCATAAGTGTTTTGAGTGGGAATATAGTTGATTCAGTTGAAGATTTGAATGAGGCTGAGGGACTGAAATGAAAATAAAACATTTATTTCCAGATGTTTTCTCAGAGGAACTGGGTTGTGGCACAAAAATAAAAACAAAAATTTCAGTAAAACAAAGTGCAACACCTGTATTTAAACCAAAACAGAACATACTGTCTGTGGAAAAATTACTGATGATAAAAGGTGAACCTTGGCCAAAAGTAGATGTTCCATGGTCAAGACTACACATTGATTTCGCTGGTCCTCTAAACAGTTCATACTATTTAGTGGTAGTTGATAGTTTCTCTAAATGGCCAGAAATTTGTAAGTGTAAAAAACCAACCTCCTCAACTGTGACAAATTTTTTACATGAGCTGTTTGCAAGATTTGGCATCCCAGACATGATAGCGTCTGACAGTGGAACACAATTTGTGTCTTTTGAATTTAAAAAGTTTTGTAAAACGGTTGCGGTAGAACATGTAACTACTGTGCCATACCATCCCAGATTTAGCAGACAGGCAGAACACTTTGTCGATACATTCAAGAGACCCTTAAGAAAGTCAAATAAGGAAGTTATAGATAAGGTAGCTCTACAAGAGTTCTTAAGAGTATACCACATGACACCAAATCCAAATACACTAGCAGGTATGTCACCAGTGGAGCTGATGTTTGTGAGGAAAATAAAATCAGTCTTCGATAAATTGCTACCTGGCAAGAAAAGAAAAATTGCGAGGGACCAATACAGCAAGATTTTTCAGAATTGGTGGGAAGGTATTTGTGAGGGAATATAAGAAAGAAAAACAGAGTTGGGAAACGTAGGAAAAATGCTATTCTTGGTAAAAAGTGGAAAAGGTGTATACAAGAGACACATGAACCAACTGAAAAAAAGATTCATTGAGAGCAAACCCAAGAGAATGGAAGAACCAATGGAATGGTTACATGATATTTTTCAGGTACCAATGCCACTTACAGATTATTGAACCCAGGAGTACAAGCATAAGAAAAAGAAAATGTACGAAGTTCTTGAAAGTGGGTGTTAAATGGAAAAAAAATATTAAATGTATAACTAAGAAAAAAACTCAAAAATTGGAGGTGGGGGTGATATAAAAATTATTGCTAATAAAAGACATAAAATGACAAACCCTAAGAAAAACTTAAGAGATGTTATGGGGATAATAGTAAAAATGGTACACCCCTCCCATGTGACGAGTGATATATGCTAGTTGCTATAAATAAGGCAATGTCAGTCAGTATAGGGAGAGAGTATGAAGTAGATGTTATTAGATAGTCATGTCTTTACAGGTCTAACAACTATACTGCTATACCAAAGTGGGTGTTATCACAATCTGACTTAAAGGATTACAACAATTAATTAAATATATATTAAGGCATCGATCTGGCAGAAGCATTTGCATGTCCGACAAAATGCTTAGCAGCATTTGCTCTAGCTTTATGTTCTGAGTTCAAATCCCACCAAGGTTAACTTTGTCTTTCATTCTTTCAGGGTCAATAAAACAAATATCAGTTGAGCACTGGGATCAACGAAATTGACTAGCTCCTTCCCCAAAAAATTTCAGACCCTGTGCCTATAATAGAAAGAATATTAATTAAAGCTATTTTTAGCTGAAGTTTCTTCTTCTATTCAAAAATTGTAACGGTAGACATCAACTAATTGCTCTCAGATTTTCTTTTCTACTTGACAAAAATCTTGCCTTGAAATATTTTGCAAATTTTTCTAAAAATTCTTTTTCAGTTTTCTGAAATCATTTAATAGACTAGTAAATAGTAATTACATTTTACTACTTTTTCTCTCTTTTTTTGTACTTATTTTAGAAATGCCTACAGTTCCAGTTGGGTGAATCTGTTTGGCATGCCAAACAGCAAATACTTGCCAGTTTTGGATCAGTAAGTAACATATTTTTGTGATAACATTATGAACACTGCTTCATGCTTTGAACATTGTTTAACATTAATTAGTTCAATTTATGAATGCTTATTTTTTTTACTAGTTTCAGTCTTAAAATGTTTAATTAGTAAATTCCTGGTTATATCATGCTGATGATTTCTATAAAGAATGAATTAAAGCTGTACATGATTACCACTGCCTAGGAATTTTGAGAACTTCATAATAAATAAACTAAAAAAAATTTAATATGCACACACACACACACACACACACACATGCACAAATGCATACATGTGTGTCTGTGTCTCCATCTAAGAATCCATAAATCAGGTGGGTGGGTGTGTTTAAGATAGGCTTCCATAAATTTCTGTCTACCAATTTCTCTCACAAGGTGTCATTTGTTGTTGTTGTTGGCACTCCGTCGCTTACGACGTCGAGGGTTCCAGTTGATCTGATCAATGGAACAGCCTGCTCATGAAATTAACATGCAAGTGGCTGAGCACTCCACAGACACGTGTACCCTTAACGTAGTTCTCGGGGATATTCAGCGTGACACAGTGTGACAAGGCTGACCCTTTGAATTACAGGCACAGCAGAAACAGGAAGTGAGAGTGAGAGAAAGTTGTGGTGAAAGAGTACAGCAGGGTTCACCACCATCCCCTGCCGGAGCCTCGTGGAGCTTTAGGTATTTTCGCTCAATAAACACTCACAACGCCCAGTCTGGGAATCAAAACCATGATCCTATGACCACGAGTCCGCTGCCCTAACCACTGGGCCATTGCACCTCCACACAAGGTGTCATACACTGGGACAAACCTGAAACTTGGTACTTACAAAATGAACATCATATTACACAACCCTGCATATTGCCTGCAATATTTAATTTAAGTGAATTCTTCAATGTGCAAATGAACTCCTAGGAAACCAAGTTCATTTTGCAGTTTTTAATTTTTAATGGTAACCAGTCATTTCACTGTATATTGTTCTTGAGAAAAGTATGAGTGTTATAGGCTCTTTAAGTCTCTGACTTTTTGTACTTATGTAACTAGCCAACATTTCTGTGTTTTCCAAGGAACTCCGTGATGGCTACAACTATGGGTTGTATTGTCCTCCCCAAAATGGTAAAGCTGGGAAATTTCTTGATGAAGAAAGATTGCTCAGAGAATACCCTTTGTCAGGTCCTATTGGATACTTGGAAGTAAGTTTGTACACTTTTCTTGTTTTATTTTGATTGTTTTTTTGTTGTTTTTTTCTAAAACCATTCATCTTAACATTGTAATCTTTAAGATTTGGAGATTTATATTCATATTCTTTCTGGATTTTTCAGTTCAAGTTTAAACGTCGTGTTTACAGAAGTATGGAACTCAACACAAGGAAACTAAAGCAAATACATAATAAAGTAAGCATAAAGCATCAAAGTAATTATTTATTCCTAATAAATTCACAATTTAGAGACCTTCGTTTGCCAGTAGATGCTCTGAATCCTTCCCAATTTTAGCAAAACATTATGTACCTTTGACAATGACATTTCATTCAATTTTGGAGAATTATTCTATTCTCCATTCTTCAAGACAGGTGTTTTGTATTTGTTTTTAAACAGTACATAAAGTTTCCTCCTTAGCACTGAACCTAACTTCTGATGCATGTAATGATTCTCTCCTAGATATTCCATTCCTAGCTCCCCTTCTCCTTCTCTGTTCACAGCCCCAAATATTTGCACCTTCAAATACTCTGACTAAATAGTTGGCCTTGATGGTATGGTATGGTATTGTATCGTATGGTATCGTATGGTATCATATGGTATCGTATGGTATGGTATGGTATGGTATGGTATGGTATGGTATGGTATGGTATGGAATCCACCTCAAAGAAAACAAACGTTCTTTAGTTAGTCCTTGTCATCAAAACACTCTTACCTCTCTCCAATATACCATCTCTTTCAGTTCTCTTCAATCATCCCAACTTCAAACTTGTCAGATCTTGTGAGAATCCATGCTAACTACTTCACTTATCTTATAAACTAGGGATGTCTTCCTCTTGAAAGTTTTGATGAAAGAACAGTTGTGACTCTTGCCAGTCTCATAAAAGACTTCAAACATGTCTAATAAGAATCATTTGGCAAAGTTGCCTCACCATAAATTCTATTAAACACTAACTGCTTGTGTAACCTTTTTGTACCTTATTAACACATATATTTCTATACTGAATATATTGATAGTCTACACTTCCCTTTGATCTTCTGTTTACATGCTTTATTCATACACATATTTTATCATCTCTTATTAGCCCTGCTAATAAGAGATGATAATGTTCTCCATTAAATGCATCCAACAATAGGGACTTGACAATTTAATTTTACTCTACAACATCAAAATGCAAACTTTATTCATCTCCAGGAAATAAACCATTAACATTGCATTTCTACTTGTGAATAATTCAAAACTGAAACTATTACATTTCATCAAAATGCCATTCTTCACTACCTCTGATACCTTGTTGTGGCAATCATACATTTATAACATATCCCAAGTTACACCACAAGGACCAAGCTTCCTTTGCAGAACAAAGAAATATTTTAACCTTGAACAGCTTCTAACCTTTTACAATATATGAATATGCTTTACACCTGAATAATATCCACATTCTGAAACAGCAACCACCACATTTTCAATTATAATGCAACAAAACACTTTGAAGCAATCTTCCATTTACCTTCATATTCAAACATACCCTATCATTTAGCATTTTTTCTTTCTATTTATTTTATTGCCTCTGCATCCTCTTCTTCTGTTAATGAACTTGCTTTTTGTTTATTTATCCCCATTTAATACAGATTATCCAACCACTTCTCTTGTATCCCAATTCTTACATTCTGTGTCAATATTTTCCTCATTTCTTCAAAATTTGATACATGTGAAACTGACCAATTACTTGCTTTTTTTATTCAGCCACTCACCTGTTACAATATTTCTCTTCCATTAAGATAGCAAGCTGGCAGAATTGTAAACATACTGAGCAAAATACTTAGTGGCATTTCATCCATTTTTACATTCTGAGTTCAAGTTCTGTTGAGGTTGACTTTGCCTTTCGTTCTTTAGGGGTTGATAAAATAAGTACCAGTTGAGCACTGGTGTCAATATAATCAACTTACCCCTCCCCTCATAATTGCTGGCCTTGTGCCAAAATTTGAAATCAATATTTCTATCTTCCCATAGAATGCATAGAAATATTTTGACCCAAATCCCTCCCTACAAAAAAAAAGTTAAAAAGTTAATGTTTTCCTTAATTTTCTTAGACACCTTGACTGCACCACACCTTAATGCTGTATATCAGGAAACGTATATGTCTCATTTTTGTCTAGCATTTTACTTTGATGTGTCAGAGCCTACCAAATAGAATCAAGCTCATAGCCTGATATTAATAAGGTCGATAGGTAGTTTAGTGGGGACTAGTAAGAAAGTGAAGAAGAAAAATCTAATGAGAGATTTTTACTTCATGTTTAAGGTTGTAATTTTGTGAATCCATTCTATTTGTATTAACAGGTAAAAGTGAAGACATAAACCTGTTTAACCTATGGTGGTGACAAAACCTGAAGTTTGAGCCAATAAAAATTATTTTATGAGTCATCAGATAGATTTTATTGATTGAGACTTTAATGTTGATTAAAAATAAATGGGAGTGAAAAATAACTCCATGCGTACTAGATTTAGGATTATATTTTATTTACTGTTCTATATTATTTACTGTTATTATTTTATGTTATTCTTCCAGGCTAATTTGAAACAATTTATAGATGCTGTCAAACATGGAAATAAAGAAAAAGTGGATAAATTTCTCACAAAAGGACTTGATCCAAACTATATTGATAGAGACAGTGGAGGTAAGAAATTTCAAATAATTTACTACCTTAATTTAATTTAGAGTATAAAATTGTATTTCATTTACAAATATTTTATTTACTAAACAATTAGATCCAATTCTGGGGATATTTTCAGAATGCTCTCTACTCCCTCTAGTCTGGTTGTGACAGAACATTTTAATTCAGTCAATAGTTAGGCCTAACTTGATTTACTAGTCTGCTACCAAACAGGTAAAATATTGAACCTGACTGAACTTCTCTTCTTTTTTTTTTTTTTTTTTTGTATTCTGTAACCCTTGTGTAATTCAACAAACCTGTGTAGTTTTCATTTCTAAAATGTTCAAGTTGACTGACCACTTACTATGTATACAAAATATACTGTTTCAGCGTGTGTAATATTAGTGTTTTTAAAAGAATACTTAATGAGTATTTGACTATTTCCATATTTATCATTTTGTCATATTCATGTATTTTTCTCTGTTCTCTAAGTTTTAGATTAAAAATATATTTGTCTTAAATAATTTAAGGACATCACTTGCCAAAAAAAAAATCAAACAAACCCCTGAATAACAAATGATAAATCTTGATGTTGAAAAACTTGTTCCTTTCTATGACATTGCTATCATCAAATACAGTTATAACTAGACATGACAGAACTAGCAGTTATAGAGCTTATTTTTAATCTGTACCATCTTCAACAATCTCTGTTGACTACCTTCATATCTGACTAGTGTTGAAGAAGTATATTTGTTTTTTTTTTTTTTAATTCCCTCATTTTCTGGAATCTTCACTAATATCATTGCACATGCTGGTGCAGGCATGACTGTATGGTTAAGAAGTTAGTTTCCCAACCACTTTGTTTCGAGTTCAGTCCCATTGCAGCAAAGTGGGAAAAGCATCCAGTCAATTGTAGTAAATCTGCCTCAACAAATTTTCATCTAAAGAAGTGTTCTCAATCATTTTTAACCTATGGATTCCTTTGAATTCCCATTTTACTTGGGTAGAACTCCACAGCCATTCAATGTTTAAAAAACTCCTGTCATATTTTTATAATTAGATATTATCAGGAATTGTATAAATAAAAATAGTTAAAATATTTTAAGTATTGAAGTATTGTAACTAATTTATTACACATAAAATTTAACAACAAAATATGAACCCCGGTTGAGAACCACTGACCGAAACCATACCAGCATGGAAAAAAAGAATGGACATGAAAATGATGATGGAGAGAGTATCAGAGGCAGATCCCACTTACTCTTCCATTATCATTTTATGTTCATTTTTTTCTCTCCATGTTGGTATGGATTAGATGAAGTTTTGTTTAGCAGCAACGGTGATGATGATGACAGCACAAATGCTGATGACACTCTATTTCTAACTTTATTGATTTAAACATTGTACCAAATACCAGCAGTGTTTTAGAGTTTATAGGTTCATCATAGTTATTGAGAGAAGGCACATTGCTTAGTGGTTACGGTATTTGGCTGATAATTGTAAGGTCACGAGTTTGAAACCCAGAGGCATCTTGTGTCCTTGACCAAGACACATTTTATTTCTCATTGCTCCAGTCCATTTAGCTGGTAAAAATGAGTTGTACCGGTAATACAAAGGGCCAGCCTTATCACATTCTGTGTCATGCTGAATCTCCCTGAGAACTATGTTAAGCATACGCACATCTGTGAAGTGCTCAGCCACTTAGACGTTAATTTCACAAGCAAGCTGTTTGGTTGATTGTATCAACTGAAAAACTAGTTGTCATAATCGACGGAGAGCCTCGCCATAGTTACTGAGAAAATTCCAATTGTTTTTGAATTCATGATTTAAATTCAACTTTGTTTCTCTTTCTTTTTTTTCTTACAGAAACTCCTTTGACATTATCATGTACCCTTGGTTCAGATAAGTGTCGCAGTATGATTATTACTTTGGTCAGTGGAGGAGCCCATATGGATTTTCGAAATAGACATGGTTTCACACCTATGCATAAAAGTGCCATATGTTCTAACCATGAATCAATAAAGGTTGGCACCTTTTCTTAATATACATGCAAATCTCAAGTGACAATTGTTTTTTTCCTGTTTCATGCACCTAAAATACAAACTATGAATTTTAGTGAGATAAAAAACCTGAGATTGTTCAGAATGATATGATAGAGTACTTACTGATTTTATACGAGTGGGGTGCTGAAAAGTTCCTGGCTTTAAGGGTATCACGAAAGGCCTGGTTGGTGGCTCAACCTTCTGAGTTCTTTTACAGAGCTTAGAAAAACTGGAGGCCTGCTGCAAAAAGTGTGTGAATCCATGAGGGGAATATGTTGAATAAAATCATAATTAACTGATCTTCTATATTTTCTTTTACCCAAAGCCAGAAACTTTTCAGCACCCACTCATAGTGTTACTTTTGAAATTTGTTTTTAAATATAGAAAATGTTTCCAAATCTCTGAAAGATGTATAACCAATAACTTATAATAAGCTGAAAATATAAAATCAGTATATTTTGTAAGCTGCAAGGTTAAGTGAAAGCTAATGATACAGTAGTACATTTGGGATCATCTAGCTTTCCAGATATGTGGATTTATGAATATAAATAATTCTAACATAACACTGAAAATTAGAGATGATGATGATGATGGTGATTTGTAAATATGAATATCCAGCAACGAAATTTATTGTGTAAACATGTAAAAGTAAGGTATAAATTTCAGAGAGTTTATGTCACATACATGCATGGATGCATGCATACATACATACATACATACATACATACATCATTAGCTTTTATTTGGGTTTGTAATAATGCATAAATATGCTGTTTAACAAATGTAAACATACTTTTTACTCTCAACTTATAAGTTAAAGGTGATTATAAACTTTTTCCATGTTTACTAAGATTATTCATATATATATATATATATATATATATATATATATATATATATATATATATATATTCAGTGAGAGTTAGAGGTTGTGAATCCAACCAACTAAAGGATATTAACTACCCAATATACCGCTGGTAGTGTATCCAATTATTAATACCCAAGTGCTGGTTATTGTATGGCAATTTCGCTATTGAGTGTAAAAAATGGGCGAGGGTAAAAAGTGGTTTTACCCTTAATTTATACAGCAAGAAGAAAATGGTGGGGATCCAGAGGTAGTATACATCAACTGTTAGACATTATATTATGTCTATTTATTTATTCTAAAACATTTATGAGAATAAATACATATGTAAAGACTGTGTATTACATACATACATACATACATACCAGTAATTCATATAATTTTCTATTCTATGAGTTACTGGTACGTATGTATGTAATACACAGTCTTTACATATGTATTTATTCTGATAAATGTTTTAGAATAAATAGATATAATATAAAGAGGTCTAACAGTTGATGTATATTATTTCTGTATCCCCTCCAATTTCTTCTTGCCGTATATATATATATATATATATATATATATATATATATATATATATATATATATATATTATAGGCGTATGAGTGGCTGTGTGGTAAGTAGCTTGCTTACTGGAACCACATGGTTCCAGGTTCAGTCCAAAGCCTTGTGAGTGGATTTGCTAGACGGAAACTGAAAGAAGCCCATTATATATATATATATATATATATATATATAAATATATATATATATATGTTTGTGTCTGTGTTTATCCCCCCCCCCCACTTGACAACCAATGTTGATGTATTTACGTCCCTGTAACTTAGTAGTTCGGCAAAAGAGACTGATAGTATAAGTACTAGGCTTACAAAGTTATAATTCTACATAGAATATTTTAAAATATATAAAATACTTTAACAATGTTTTTTAATACAATTTTTAATAATTATAAAAATACAATGGGATTTTTTTAAACATCGAATGGCTATGGGGATCCACCTGAGTACAGTAAGAATCAGAGGGGTCCATAGGCAAAAAATGATTGAAAGCCATTGCTTTGAAATGATTTGAGTGAATTATCAGAATAACTAGTAAATTATTTCATGATTAACTGTCATACAACAAAACAAAGACAAAAGGAAAGAAAAGAATCAAAACAAACATTTTTGTGAATAAGTATATCAGGTATTCAAAATGATTGTAAATTTGCTGCACAGATGTATAAAAGTGTGAATGTGAGAGCTAATATTTATCAATATAGCTTTATGTTCTTGAGGTGTTAATAATAGAAAAGTGAAGCCAACCCCATAAGTCGTATTTTCTATTAGTTTTGAATTTGCTTTGTATATATCTACAGAAAAACACTTGGTTAAAAAATGTAAAATGAAATAAAATCTAAATTCAAAAGTGAATTCAAGAGTAGTACATATTGTATAGCTATAGTTTGTAACCTATTTAGAATTAAATAAGAAGGATCCTTAAAACTCAGTGTGTGTTCGGTTTACAGTCATTAATTATTTTATAAGAGTGTAGATAATTTGAGCTGATAAGGTTTTGGACAACCAGTCAAGAGACTGATAATTTATTATATGGCCAAGACACTCAGTTTTTAAATAATTCAATCTATCTGGATGGATATGAATACGACTGGAGCCACTGACTGCTGTAAACAGTAAAAGCATTGTAAAACTGATGAGTGGTTTGTTAATTTACAATGCAGAACCATCTCCAGTGTTCACCCATTTATGTCAGTTTGTCTTGTCAATGGATCCAGACAATAGTTTTTATTGAAAAATTCACAATATTTGAGGCGAGATTTCCTAAAGTTCAAATTATTAAATCATATTGAAAAAAAAGTCCCACACATATGTATATACATAGGTATGTATGATATATGTGTCTATATACATGCTAAAAAAAGAAAATGAAACTAGTATTTCAGTTATTCTTCCTTTCCTAATTATTCAAAGTTAATTTACATTAAGGAGTGGAATGTACAATTTCCTGTCAGTCAGACTGCCTCGTGGTCCCAACAGACAAAATGGAAAGGCATTGCCTTGGAATATGGTGAGGGAGCTGCACTGGAACAGCCACTCTGACTCACAGGGCTTGCACTTGCAGACAGCCATCTCCATCCCAATAGCAGTGAGCATGGATATTGTCTGGGGGCTGAGAATGCCAGATGTCTCCACTGCCACAGGCTCAACCATAAACCTGTCAGAGTGCTGATGGCAACAAGGACCCATTTCATCCATGTCATTTTGGATTCCTCACACAAGTATCAAATAGTAGAAGGCTTTCTGTGGACATAGAGCTTACTTTTATTAACTCTTTTGCTTTTTTTTTTTTCAAGACATTTATTTAACTAAACCAAGTAAGAAAGATTTTTTCAACTCAGCCTACATATTATTTTATTGAGATCATACTTCTATTACACAGACACTGTTGGATTTGGGAGCTTCTCCCAACTATAAAGACTTGAGATATTTAACACCATTGTACTATGTTGTCAGCAAAGCCGATCCTGTTTGTGCAGAGCTACTTTTGAATGAAAGGGCTATAATTGGAACTACAGATGAACAAGGATGGTTTGAAATTCACCAGGTAAATATATAGTCATGCCAAACAGAATAAAACCTACTTTTCAATTTACACTCCTACCTTAAACTATATTTTAAAGCAATTACATTTCTTTGATTCTGTGACATATGTGTTCTTTGAATTTTATGGTATTTGTTTTTGAGGCTCCTAAATCTGCTTCTCACATCCAGTTACATCACACTACTACAGTTATTCAGTTGTCTCTTTTATAATTAATATCAAATATTTGCTATTTATAAAAGTTCCTTATTCAACATTTCCATAAAGTTGACAATGTAGAGACAAACAGTTGAAACTGTATACTTTGATGTACAATTGGTTACTGCTATTCTGATTTACTTTCGATGTCTTGGGTGTGAGAACGCCTACTCAGCTGGGTCTGCAGGTTGTAAATATGGAAATGGCTTCTAGATAAGGATTAGCACTGAATATGGATCACACACAGATTTCCCTTTGGGAAAACATAGCACCCAACAGCCATCCTGACTAAAGATACAGAAGAAGCCATGGGAAGCAGCATGGGAGATGTGCAGATTAGACAAAAGAACCATCCATTTACCAATGGTGACGCAGACAAATTGCTGGACAGAGGAACCAGATCACATTTCTGAAGTGTGTTGCATGTCTGTACCAGTGCAGTCTTCTTACTTGAATACTGCATCTAATTCCTCTTGTACCAAGCCTTTCTCTCATCCTTCATGCACACAAACATCCATTGGCATATGCTCACTTTATTTCTTTCAAGCTTTCATACATCCTCTACATTCAATACCCAGGTTTTACTACCATTGCATTTTGTACACAAACAATCTATCCTTCAGTCGAAGAGAGGATCCTTTTGTTGCCAGCAGCGGTAGTAGTTCCCAGAACTTTCTTTAAACCTGTTCTTACTATGCTTTTGAAACACCTCCTACTATTGGTTTTGGCTACCTAGGTTATAGATGCTTCTAAGTAATTCTATGAAGTTTTCTAAGCATTAGAAAGAATTTTTTCACTGGTGCTTTTCATGCAAAACTATTCTTGTGCATCTGCTAGAATGTCAGCTGGCCTCTAATTTTAGTACAGCCTTTGTTTACAATTATAGTTTACATAAGGTGCACCATATAGAATTTTTACCTCCTCCTTTTCTATACATCAACCTTTTCCCCAATGGGTGTAGAAAACTTTACCTTCATATATTACATATTATATGCACTCCTTTTTTTAATCTTGATTTTGGTAGGAAAATCTGAAATTGCAGTTACACAAAAAACTGTTATATTCACTTTTCCTTTATAAACAATAATATTGGTTTAAAATATTGGCACAAAGCCAGTAACTTCAGGGAAGGGGGTTAAGTCAATTAGACCAACCTCAGTACTCAACTGGGACTTATTTCATCAACCAATGGCAAAATCAACCTCAGTGGAATTTGAACTCAGAATGTAATGACAGACAAAATGCCACTAAGCATATTGCCTGGCATGCTTACCACTTCTGCCAGCTCATCACCTTTTTATAGACAGTAATATTAAAAAGGTTCTTAGGGCAGTGAGCTGGCAGAATTTTTAGCACACCAGGCAAAATACTTAGCAGCATTTCATCTGTCTTCATGTTCTGAATTCAAAATCCACCGAGGTGGACTTTGCCTTTCATCCTTCCAGGGTTGATAAAATCAGTACTAATTGAGCCTTCGAAATTACTGACCTTGTGTCATAAATTTGAAACCAATATTAAAAAGGTTCTTAAATGGCTTATTAACTCATCTAATGCATAACTTCATTTTTGTATCTGACTCTCCCCAGACACAACATAAAGCATAACTGTCAATTCACAAATACATTTCGATTTCCATTTTAGGCATGCCGCAGTGGCAAAGTTCAGATTTTGGAACATTTAATATATTATGGAGCTGACATGGATGTGCAGAATGCAAGTGGAAATACACCATTGCATATCTGTGCAGTTACAAATCAGGTTTGTGATTTCAGAATAAAATTAGTTCATAATTTTGCCAACTTAAACACCATTAATTCATTCTAAAAGAGATTTTCATTTATTGAATATCGACAAGTTTTATACAGGTATATGTTTCCCATTTAAAAAAAAATTTTGGCCTAATATTACTGGTTATTACTAATCCCTGTGTGTGTGGGGGGGGGGGTGTAAACCACCACCACCACCACCATCATCATCATTTTCATTGTCGTCGTCATCATTTTGATCATCTTGATCATCTTTGTCAACATTGTCATCATCTTTATCATCATAGTCACCATTACCTTCATCATCATCATCATTATTATTGTCTTCATCAACATCCTCATAACCATTGTCATCATCGTCATCATCTTCATTGTCAATATCATCATCTTCATCATCATCATCATCATCATCATCAGGAGCAGCATGATTATCGTCATTATTTTCATCATTGTTTTAATCTCTACTTTTCCATGCTTGCATGAGTCAGAAAACTCTGACCCATGCAAGCAGAGTTTTCTTTGACTGGATACCCTCCTTGCCATCAACACTTGCTTCCAAGTGAGGTAATATTATTCCAGCCCATCCAACAACAAACAGCTCAGACATATTTATAAGGAGAAAGAACTGCAAACAAATGACATCACATGAAGGAGGCTCCTGTTTGGAAGAATCATGCAACATGTCGAGACATCTCAAGAAACTTGGACAAACAAATGCACTATTTACAAACAGCAAAGAACACACATGTAGATGAGGGAAATATGAAAACTCACTTAAGCACAAAAAAACACACAGATAAATATCATTCATCATCATCATTATCATTATCATCATTTAACATCCATTTTCCATGCTATTGTGGGTTGGATGGTTTGACAGGAGCTGCTAAGGGCCACACCAGGCTCCATTGCCTGTTCTAGCATGGTTTCTATGGCCATATGCCCCTCCTAAACACCAACCACTTTACAGAGTGCACTGGTGCTTTTAACATGACACCAGTATCAATTCTGCTGTAGTGGATGGGTCTTCTTGAGAACAGCAAGGTGCCAGACATCTCAGTCCTTTGTCATCTCTTTCATAAGATACAGTGTCTTGAGATCAGCTTTCAATACTTTGTCCCATGTACATATATACATGTATACACACACACACACACACACACACACACACACACACACACACACACACACACACACACACACACACACACACACACACACACACACACACACACACACACACACATATATATATATATATATATATATATATATATATATATAAGGGACTTTGTCTTTTATATATATAAGACAAAGCTCAACCTGGAAAGACACTTTGATCTTCAGGTTACCCATTCTGTCAAGTAACATTATGCCAGAAATCTTTCAGTCGATCCCCATTTTGGCCCCTTGTATGTATTTGTGATTGTACACTTTAGGTCATTACTCAACACACATAACTATAGGTGGGGACAAGCACAAAAGCCAAACTGAAGATAACAAATTTGGCTTTTTATTTGCTGAAATAAATAAAATATTAGTGACAGGACTATTGTTTCTTCTCGTTCACTGCAGAAGTATTTCTAATTAAGTATATCAAAACTATCTTAACTATTAATTTGAAAAGCTTTGTCTCTGATTGCTTGTGCTTTATTATGTTTTATTTACTTTTCTTATCTCCTGTAGAAATATGACAGCTAAAAATAGCGGTTGCATAAATCTTTTATCTTGAAGTAAATATGACCACATTATCTAAGCTCTATTGAGAAATTGAATGGAAATAGCTAACTAATGACATTGATTAAATTAATGATATTCAGTTTCAAAACATTGTTTGTATATGAGATGTGTTGTTTATATTGCAGGAGTCTTGTATTCGTGTCCTGCTTTTCCGTGGTGCTAACAAAGTCATTGTAAATCTAAACAATCAAACACCATATGAGGCTGCTATTATTGCTGGTAACTTAGATCTTGCTGAAATTATCAAAGGATACAGTTCTGCTGATATAGGTTAGTGTTTTATTATTGACAAGTTTTAATAAATGTTTAAATGTAATTCACTTTATTTTCCAGCTTGCATTGTATCCGTATTGTTATGAAACATGCATAACTCAACAATAGACTTATAAACATCGCTGTGTGGTTAAAAAATGAAAAACCATTTCCAGTCATATTGTCTCTCATTTTGATCTCAATACAATGCACCTTGGGTAAATGTCTTCTCACATAGCCTCACGATGATCAAAGTCTTGTAAGTGGAATTTAGCAAACAGAAGCTGTGTAGATCACCATCAGAAGTATTTACGTCTGTGTGTATGTGCATATATATGAATATTATATATTTCGGTGGGGGGAAGGGGGGGACTGTGTGGTTATAAGTTTGCTTCACAACCACATGGTTCTGGGTTCAGTCACATTTTGTGGTACCTTGGGCAAGTGTTTCTACTATAACCTCAGGCTGACCAAAGCCTTATGAATGGATTTTGTAGATTGAAACTGAAAGAAGCCTGCTGTGTATATATATATATGTGTGTGTATATATATATATATATATATATATATGTGTGTGTGTGTGTGTGTATATGTGTGTGTGTGTGTATACATAAATATGTGTGTGTGTGTATGTATGTGTGTTTGTATCTTTGTGCATGTGTTTGTCCCTCAACACTGCTTGACAACCAGTATTGGTGTGTTTATGTCCTCATAACTTAGCAGTTCAGCAAAAGAGAACAATAGAATAAGTATCAGCCTTTACAAAAAAAAGTAATATGTACTGAGGTCAATAAATTTGACTAAAAGTCTTCAAGGTGGTGCCCTAGCATGGCCACAGTTTAATGACAGGAAGAAGTAAAAGATAAAAGACAAAAGATATTCTGTTGAGGGACAGCAGAATTGAAGTATTGAATAAAAATACCTTAGTGGCATTTGGTCCTGCACGAAGGACTTCCCATTATGCCTAGGTTAACTTTGCCATTTTACCTTATCAGATTGATAAAATAATTCAAGGCAAAGTGACCAAAACTCTTGAAGGCACACCATCAGCTGTAGCCCCTCCCCCTTAAGCCCTTCAAACCATGAGGCTGCTAGTCAGTCCCCACCCCCTATTCTAGGAAGTCACCTAATATTGGGTATCACATGATCATACATATGTATCATAAGACTTGAACTACCTTCTCTTCATCATGTGGGATTTGTACCTTGTGCACCATGCATCTGATGGTGGACTTTGCCACCTTGAGCTGCTCAGCACAAACCCTCACCCTCATTAATCTATTGGTATCATTGTTAATAATATCCTAACCTGCTGGATGAACTCAGTCATCTTGATAATGTCTGACCACTGAGAATGTCTCAGATGACACATTCCCACCAAAGACATCTCAACCTTAAGCAAGAAGGATTTAGCCATGCTAAAAAGCTGGTAAACTTCAAATGTTCTTGATGGCTACAGCCACAAATGCAACATAGCTTTTCATCTCTCATATCAGACTGGAATCAACCATGTTGATGTGGCTACTATGTTGAAAATAGAAGTGAGAAAATTAAAGTTTGGCATAGCCAACTGTCACCAACTAGAATTCTTAAAAACTTCATAATAAGTAAGCAAAAAAAGTAAATAAGAAAATTCTCTGAATCTCTTTTCTTATAATTCCTTAATACTAAATTCAAATTTCTAATCTTACTAACCCTTTAGCATTAAACAGACCATATCTGACCCAAATATTCTTCCTGCCTTACACTCAAACTGACCAGCTTTAGCCTTGCACTCCTACCTTACAACGTCATTGTAAAAGTAAACAATCACATCATTGAAATTTTGAAATTATGAAAAAATGCATGATTAACCCATTAGCATTTAAATCAGCTATGTCTGGTCAAATTATTCTACATCTTTTATAGTCAAACTTGCCAGGTATGGCCTCTCCTGTCTACCTTATAATGTCGTTCTAAAAATAAAAAATCACATCATCAAAATCTTGAAGTGACAAGATAATGCAGGATTAATTCAAAACAATATGAATTAATAAGTACTACATTTGACAGAGTAATCTGAACACTAAAGGTTTAATTCAAAACATTGTGAATAAACAAGTATTATTCTTAAAAGAATAATCTGAATGCTAAAGAGCTAAATAGTATGAAGAAATGATTGTAATACCTATGGCCACTTGGGGAAACCCTTGTAATACCTATGGCCACATGAGGAAACATATATTTCATTCAGTTTTTTATTTCTTTTTTCTTCATTAATGGCCTGCTAAAGTTTTTTCACAAACACCCAGCACTCATTAGAATACATTAGAATTAACTACCATTCTCCAGTCACTGGCATATCATCAAAATGTGTTACCTTTCCCACTCTTCTACTATGATAACCTATTCTCCTCTGAATATAATAACCATATCTTCACTTCACCTTTACTTTGTGCTCTTAACACTCCTCTTGGCATTAGCCCACTGTGTTGCATCTCAGAAAATCCCAAACCTTCCTCATAACTTCAATAGAGACTAATAGTTCAGAATTCATTTCTGTAATCATGCTTTATATATTTGGTCCTTGCTAGTTATTGTTCCCTATTGGAAAAAATGAGTATTAAAAAATTTTTTTAATAATTTGTTTTTCCATACTGGCATGGGTTGGACAAACATTCTAATCTAAAACATTTAAATATATAGGTGCAGACATAGTTGTGTGTTAAGAAGTTTAGTTCCCAACCACACGGTTCCAGGTTCAGACCCACTGCATGATACCTTGGGCAAATGTCTTCTGCTGTAGCCTCAGGTCAACCAAAACCTTGTGAGAGGATCTGGTTGACAAAACCTGAAAAAACTCATTATGTGTGTGTGTGTGTCTGTCTGTCTGTCTGTCTGTCTGTCTGTCTGTCCGTCTGTCTTTGTGTCTGCTTATCCCCCACCACCACTTGACAACTGGTGTTAGTGTGTTTACCTTCCCATAAGTTAAGAGTTTGGTAAATGAGACTGGTGGAATAAGTAGCAGGCGTTAAAGAAATAAGTATTGGGGGCAATTTTTTCAATTAAAATTCTTCAAGCTGGTGCCCTAGCATGGCCACAGTCTAATTAATCATCATCATCATCATCATCGTTTAACGTCGGCCTTCCATGCTAGCATGGGTTGGACGATTTGACTGAGGACTGGTGAAACCGGATGGCAACACCAGGCTCCAATCTAATTTGGCAGAGTTTCTACAGCTGGATGCCCTTCCTAACGCCAACCACTCAGAGAGTGTAGTGGGTGCTTTTACGTGTCACCCGCACGAAAATGGCCACGCTCGAAATGGTGTCTTTTATGTGCCACCCACACAAGAGCCAGTCCAGGGGCACCGACAACGATCTCGCACGAAAGATATCATGTGTCGCCCGCACATGAGCCAGTCCAGGGGCACTGGCAACGATCCCGCTCGAAAGATTTCATGTGTCGCCCGCACATGAGCCAGTCCGGGGGGGGGGGGCACTGGCAAACGATCCCGCTCGAAAAAGCCTCATGTGTCACCCGCACATGAGCCAGTCCAGGGGCACTGGCAACAATCCCGCTCAAAAGATTTCATGTGTCACCTGCACATGAGCCAGTCTAGGGGCACCGGCAGCGATCTTGCTCGAAAAAAAACCTCATGTGTCGGCCGCACATGAGCCAGTCCAGGGGCACTGGCAACGATCCCGCTCGAAAGATTTCATGTGTCGCCCGCACATGAGCCAGTCCGGGGGCACTGGCAAACGATCCTGCTCGAAACATTTCATGTGTCACCCGCACAAGAGCCAGTCCAGGGGCACTGGCAACGAACTCGCTCGAAAGATATCATGTGTCGCCCACACATGAGCCAGTCCAGGGGCACTGGCAATGATCCCGCTCGAAACATTTCATGTGTCGCCCGTACATGAGCCAGTCCAGGGGCACTGGCAACGATCCCGCTCAAAAGATTCATGTGTCGCCTGCACATGAGCCAGTCCAGGGGCACTGGCAATGATCCTGCTTGAAAGATTTCATGTGTCGCCCACACATGAGCCAGTCCAGGGTCACCGGCAACGATCTCGCTCGAAAAAGCCTCATGTGTCACCCGCACAAGAGCCAGTCCAGGGGCACTGGCAACGATCCCGCTCGAAAGATTTCATGTGTTGCCCGCACATGAGCCAGTCCGGGGGCACCGGCAACGACCTCGCTCGAAAAACCTCATGCGTCACCTGCAAGCCGGCCCAGGGGCACCGGCAACGATCTCTCTCGAAAGATTTCATGTGTCGCCCGCACATGAGCCAGTCCCGGGGCACTGGCATCGATCCCGCTCGAAAGATTTCATGTGTCTCCCACACATGAGCCAGTCCATGGGCACTGGCAACGATCCCGCTCAAACAATTTCATGTGTCACCCGCACATGAGCCAGTCCAGGGGCACCGGCAACGATCTCGCTCGAAAAACCTCATGTGTCACTCGCACAAGAGCCAGTCCATGGGCACTGGCAACGATCCCGCTCAAAAGATTTCATGTGTCGCCCGCACATGAGCCAGTCCAGGGGCGCTGGCAACTCGATTTCGATTTCACTTGCCTCAACGGGTCTTCACAAGTGGAATTTAGTGTCCAATGAAGGAAGGAAGGTACGCATAAGTGGGCTGGCTGGGCCTTAGATTTAGGTCTCACTTGGCTTGCCGGGTCTTCTCGCGCACAGTATATTTCCAAAGGTCTCGGTCAGAAGTCATCGCTTCGGTGAGGCCCAATGTTCGAAGGTCGTGCCTTACCACCTCATCCCAGGTCTTCCTGGGCCTACCTCTTCCACAGGATCCCTCAACTGTTAAGGTGTGGCACTTTTTCACACAGCTATCCTCATCCATTCTCGCTACATGACCATACCAGCGCAGTCATCTCTCTTGCACACTACAGCTGATGCTTCGTAAGTTCAACTTTTCTCTCAAGGTACTGATACTCTGTCTAGTATGCACACTGACATTACACATCCATCGGAGCATACTGGCTTCGTTCCTTGCGAGCCTACGCATGTCCTCAGCAGTCACGGCCCATGTTTCACTGCCATGAAGCATGGCTGTTCGTACACATGCGTCATACAATCTGCCTTTTACTCTGAGAGAGAGACCCTTTGTCGCCAGCAGAGGTAAGAGCTCTCTGAACTTTGCCCAGGCTATTCTAATTCTAGCTGCTACGCTTTCAGCGCACCCACCTCCACTGCTAATTTGGTCACCAAGATAGCGGAAGCTATCAACCACTTCTAGTTTTTCTCCCTGGAATGTGGCAGAAGTTGTTTTCTGCACATTTCCAGTATTTATAGCTCCAGGACATCTGCTGCAAACAAAAACTAACTTTCTAGTTCACCTTCCTTTGATATTGCTGCACCTCTTATGTGTCCATAGCTTGCACTGGGTGCATCTTATAGAGTTACTTCCCACTCCTTTTCTACAGATCGAGCAGGGCCATCTACCTGAAGGGGTTTGTGTTTTGTCTGCCTTCCTACTTATGAGGACTTTGGTTTTAGCTAGGTTGACTCTAAGGCCCTTTGATTCTAGTCCTTGCTTCCATACCTGAAACTTCTCCTCTAATTGTGATAGTGACTCAGCAATTAGTGCAAGGTCATCAGCATAGAGGAGCTCCCAGGGGCATCCTGTCTTGAATTCCTCTGTTATAGCCTGGAGAACTATGATAAATAGGAGGGGGCTGAGGACAGAACCTTGGTGGACCCCTACCTCCACCCGGAATTCTTCACTGTACTCTCTGCCAATCCTCACCTTACTGACAGAGTTTCTGTACATGGCTCGCACAGCTCTCACTAACCATTCTTCTATCCCTAGTTTCCTCATTGACCACCAGATGAGAGATCGGGGGACCCTGTCAAAGGCTTTCTCCATATCAAAGAAAGCCAGGAACAGAGGTTTATTCTTGGCTAGGTATTTCTCCTGAAGCTGTCTTACCAGAAATATAGCATCAGTGGTGCTTTTCCCAGGCACAAAACCAAACTGCATCTCATCTAAGCTGACTCGCTCCCTAAGCAGTTGAGCTATGACCCTCTCCGTGACTTTCATTACCTGATCTAAAAGCTTGATACCTCTGTAATTATTTGTATCTAAAGCGTCACCTTTACCTTCGTACTGTCAACTCGGATAGCTGGTCCCTCTGTTGGGTCAACATACGGCAGACTCTCTTTCTCCCATTCATTCTCTTTATTAAGCAATCTATCGTAGTGGCATCTCCAGACCTCTTTCTTTGCAGCCTCATTTACAGCAAGCGTACCATCATCCATGCGAACACATTTCTCTCCTACTACATCACTATTCTCTCTCCTACACTGTCTTGCAACACGAAATACCTCAAGTCTTTGGTCCTCACGGCGCAGAACATTGGCAAATCTTTTCTTATCTGCCTCCCCTCTGGCTAGATAAACCTGTCGCCTAGCTTCCTTTCTGGCAGATTGGTACAATTCCCTGCTACCACCGTTCTTCCAGTCCTTCCAAGCCTGTTTCTTTTGTCTAATAGCCCTGTCTACCTCCTTGTTCCACCACCATGTTATTTTGGGTCGAGAAGGGACCTTGCACCAACCACAGATCTCGTCGGTGGCCCTCAGCAGGTTGTCCCGTAGAAAAGTCCAGTTGTCCTCTACATTGTGTGAAGCTACATCCCCCTCTATTTCATCAAAGGCTTCGAGTAGTAGGTCTCTAAATCTCTGTCCATTTGCAGGATCTTTGAGCTTCCATACCCTTCTCCTCCAAGCTGGTCGTCTTCTGGGCAGCCACTTAGCTCTAATCCTAAAGTCACTAACTACTAGTCTATGTTGTGGGGTACATTCTTCGCCTGGGAATGTTTTGGCATTTCTGAGCAGCCGTCTTTCCCTTTTCCTGGCGAGGATGTAGTCAATTTGGCTTGTGTGCCTGCCAGAACGGTAGGTGACTAGGTGACTGGCAGGTTTCCTGAAGTTAGTATTGCAGATCATAAGGTCATTTGCATCACAGAACTCCAGCAGCCTGGTTCCCTCCTCATTGCGGGAACCAAAACCATAGCCTCCATGTACGCCATAGAAGCCCCCTGAATGTTGTCCAACATGTCCATTGAAGTCACCAGCCACAAAGAGAAGGTCCCTGTCATTCGTCGATGAGGTAGTCTGCAGAAGGGTGTCATAGAATTGGTCTTTCTGTCCGTCGGGTAGCCTGGGCTGAGGGGCATAGGCCGAGATAATGGTTGCTAAACCATGGTGTAGGACTAATCTAATCTTAAGTATTCTATCGCATACTCTAACCACCTCGATTACCTTATCCACCCATTTCTCTGCAAGAAGTATACCCACGCCCCCGACCCCGTCTGTGTTTCCTGCCCAGAAAATCTTGTATCTGTGTTCTTTGCCTGTGAGGAGCCTAGCGGAACAACCTCTCCACCTTACTTCTTGGAGGCAGCAGATATTGACACGTCTCCATTCAAGCATCTCAACAATCTCACCAGATCTACCTTTCAGTGTGCCGACGTTAAGAGTGCCAACCCTGAGGGTGTGGGGGGTAAGGACTCGTAAAACCTTGGGGCGAGGAACGGCGTCATGTACCTGAAAAGAAAGCTCGCATTTTGCAGAGAACATAACAATCAGTAGCATTCCCCTCAGCCAGCATCCACCATACTATCGGATTATGCATCATATGATCTCTACCTTACGTAGGGGGATAAAACCAAGTGGGGGTGGGAAATCTTTAGAAGTGTTCATGGGGGACAGTCATGGCACTGGTGAGGAAGATAAGAACCTCCGATACTGGTGTAGAAGATAGGAACTTTCCGGTACTGCAGTACAAGATAGGAACTTCCGTTACTGCAGTACAAGATAGGAACTTCCGGTACTGGTGGAGGGGGTGGGAGGGCGGGTGCACCAAACAGGCGCTGGGCAGGAGTTAATCGGAGGGGAGGGAGAATATATATATATATATATAGATATAGATATTTAATGTTTTATTATATAAAAACTGTTCACTGAGTAATCTGAAATATTACTCAGTGAAATCGATCTATCTTTTATCTGTTACGTGTTTCGGACATTGGACTGTGACCATGCTGGGGCACCACCTTAAAGAGTTTAGTCGAACAAATCAAGCTCAGTACATATTTTTAAGTCTGATACTTATTCTATCAGTCCCTTTGGTCAAACTGCTAAGTTACAAGTACATAAAGAAACCAGTACTGGATGTCAAGTAGTGGTATAGCACAAACACAAAGACTACACACACACACACATGCATGTGTGTATAAATCCAGTTAATCTGATCAAGAGAACAACCTGCTTGTGAGATTAATGTGCATGTGGCTGAGCACTCCACAAACACATGTACCCTTAACATAGTTCTCAAGGAGATTCAGCATTTCACAGAATGTGACAAGGTTGGCCCTTTGAAATACAGGTACATCTCATTTTTGCCAGCTGAGTGGACTGGAGCAATGTGAAATAAAGTGCATTGCTCAAGGACACAATGCGTCGCCTGGAATTGAACTCACAACCTTGCGATCATGAGTTGAATAACCTAACCACTGAGCCACACACCTTCACATGTGTATACCAAATTCACTTGCAAGACATTGGTCAGCCCCAGGGTATAGTTGAAGACATTTGCCCAAGGGGTTGCACTATGGGACTGAACCCCAAATGATATGGTTGCAAAGAAGGCTTCTTGACCACACAGCCATACCTGCACTTATCAATTTTACATTTATATGATTTCTATTTTGTTTTCTTTTTTTATTAGTACCTTTTCGAGAATTGCCTCAATATAGCAGTCGCAGGACAATCAAGTATTCAACAAACTTTCGATTGAGTAAATGCCGCAGTGAAACTCGCCTCAACTTGAGTATGATGGATAGCAACTTCTTTAAGCCTGATGGAAGTTTTCACCGTTACAGTATGAGCTCTGATTGCTATTCAGTAACCAATTCTGATTCTCCTCGTTCTATAAGCTCATCAAGTACTTATTCAGGACAAATCAGTGGAGGTATGAAATTGTTTTCTTTAATTAGTCACTTCCCATCTTCAAAATCATCATAAATTACTAGAAATAAGAATTACAAGATATATTTATAAATAGGTACCATAAAATAACACATATTTCACATTATAAACAGCAAAAAGATTTCATTTTTGTTTACGATTTGCAAGATTCTTGATGTGCATTCAGGTGTTGTCACATATTTCATTGTTTCTCAGGAGAGTCATTATGCCAACAAGCCAGAGGATTTCACAGAGCTCCAATGTCTGCTTTGGCATGCTATCTACAACTGGTTGCCCTTCCTAATGCCAAGCACTTATAAAACAAGAGAGTGGGGTATAATACTGATGGAATTGAGAGTATGACAAATTGCAGCATGGAAGGTGTTTATAACCATTTAAGAAACACACAAAAACCGTTAGATTCACTTCAACATTTAAATTCCATGCATGGAATTTTGTCAGTGAAAGGTTGCCATCTCAAAGCGCCGAAAATATTTTGGCAAATTAAATTTAAATGTTGAAGTGAATCTAACGGTTTTTGTGTGTTTCTTAAATGGCTTATAAACACCTTCCATGCTGCAATTGTTTTCGTTCCAGCATACGATCTCAGATCTAGTCACTTGCTATGCAAGTACATTTCCGTAATATATATATATATCATCATCATCATCATCGTTTAACGTCCGCTTTCCATGCTAGCATGGGTTGGACGATTTGACTGAGGACTGGTGAAACCGGATGGCAACACCAGGCTCCAATCTAATTTGGTAGAGTTTCTACAGCTGGATGCCCTTCCTAACGCCAACCACTTTGGTCTGATCAATAAGTATCCGGACTGTTGCATTAGTAACAAAGCTAAAGCATGCAGAGTGAAGCTGCCTGGCACAGATTGACCTTTAACTCTGCTGTGCATGCACACTAAGTTTTAATATTCTAGCTCATTTCTGTTGTTTACAGCAGTGCTTGGAAGGAAAGTATGTAGCATGTGATCATCACATTGACCATGACAGAGGAAGTTGAGCAGAGAATCTGCATCAAATTTTGTCAAAAGCTTAGCAATACCTGCTCAGAGGCCTATGCAAATTTTTCACAAAGTTTTTATCGTTCTCGACACAATCAAGAAGATCTTGTGCAACTGAAACCCAAGTGTATTTTTGGTCAGCTGAAAGCAGTTTTGGCACAAACTTGGAAGACACGCGTCTCATACCCAAATCTTCAGTGATAAATCATAATTAAATGATCATCCTGTATTTTCTTTCACCAAAAGCCAGAAACTTTTCCCCCTTGTATAAATATGTATATGTATAGCATCGTCATCATCATGATCATTTAATGTCCATTCTAGTATGAGTTGGACGATTTGATCAGGGCTGGTAAACTGAGGAGCTGCACCAGACTCCAGTCCGATTTGGCATGGTTTCTACAGCTGGATGCCCTTCTTAACACCAACCACTCAAAGAATGTAATGAATGCTTCTACATGCCACCAGCACAAGTGCCAGCTGTGTGACACCAGTATCTGCCAGGACTACAATTTCACTTGGCTTGATGGGTCTTCTCTTCAAGCACGGCAAATTGCCAAAGGCCTCAGTCATTTGTCATTGCCTCTGTGAGACCCATATCAACCACATATACTTAATGCATATATATATCATGTATTTGCCAGTAAACTGCAATTTGGTATGGTGGAGAATACTTTCTCAAAGCACTGCATGTTAAAACACTTGAAAGTCATAGGCAGGCAAGATGACTCACCTCTAATCCCATCCAGGAGTGATGGACATCGATGTTTTGTCATTTTTGTGGCTTGTCAACATCACGTACTTGAACATGGTCGGAGGTTAATCATATCACCAGTCCATGACTTATATGCATGTAGCATGCAAACTCTGTGCCCAGACAAAGCATACATAAGAATAATATATAAAACATACTCACACACACACAACATCATCATTGTTGTCATTGTCATTTAATGTCCTTCTTTCCGTTTTGCCATGCTGGCATGGGTTGTACAGAAAGTATGGTGGGGAAGTAAAGCTGTGAAAGTGTGACATGTAGCTGTGTGGTAAAAAGCTTGTATTCCCAACCACATGGTTCCAGGTTCGGTCCTAGTGCATGGCACCTTCGTTAAGTGTCTTCTACTATAGCCTTGTGATGATCAAAGCCTTGTGAGTGGACTTGGTAGACAGAAACTGAAAGAAGCCCATCGCACGCACGTGCGTGTGTTTGTGTGTATGTGTTTGTCCCCCACTACTGCTTGACAACCAGTGTTGGTGTGTTTACATTCCCATAACTTAGCGGTTCAACAAAAGAGACTGATAGAATATGTACCAGACTTTAAAAAAGAAAATACACTGGGGTTGATTCAATTGACTAAAAATTCTTCAAGGTAGTGCCCCAGCATGGCCACAGTCTAATGACTGAAACAGGTATATATTTAGTAAAATGCTAAATTCATGATCTTATACTACTGACCCAATCTACCGTAGTGTTACTTCCATCTCCTATCATCTGCAATTAATTTGCATTTTGTAACCCAAAAAATGATAAAGAAACTCTAGCACAATTGTTTCTAAAGGTTAATCTAAAAATAATTGCATAAGACGTAGGAGTGGCTATGTTGTAAGTAGCTTGCTTACGAACCACATGGTTCCGGGTTCAGTCCCACTGTGTGGCACTTTGGGCAAGTGTCTTCTACTATAGCCTCGGGCCAACCAAAGCCTTGTGCATATGTATATATATATATATGTACGTATGTGTATTTGTTTGTGTGTCTGTGTTTGTCCCTCCAACATCGCTTGACAACCGATGCTGGTGTGTTTACGTCCCCGTAACTTAGCGGTTTGGCAAAACAGACCGATAGAATAAGTACTAGGCTTACAAAAAATAAGTCTTGCGGTCGCTTTGCTCGACTAAAGGTGGTGCTCCAGCATGGCCACAGTCACATGACTGAAACAAGTAAAAGAGTAAATATGTTCAATATTCTCTTTGAGCAAAATGCCAAGTTCATAATGTTTACATTTCAAGAGAGATAACTCATCCCTGCATAAATTTGAAGTTATCAAGTTGTTGGGTTAAAGCACGGATTCTCAACCATTTTTTTACCTATAGATCCCTTTGATTACTATTTTATTCTGGTGGACCCTCATAGCCGTTTGATATTTAAAATTAATTTTATAGATACTTCTTTCAAATTTCCTATTTTGTTTTTGCATACATTAACTTGTGTAGGTTGACCTATGTAAAACATTAGAGAAAGAAACCTAGCTGTTTCTTGCAATACATACCAATACACACATAGAAAGTTAATTTTTTTCAAGGGGCCCTTAAAATACTATTGTGGACCCCCAAAAATCCTATATGGGCCCCTGTTGAGGTCCACTGGGTTAAAGTCATTGACTCAAATTTGCTATCATTCTACGGAGTAAGATATTAAATAAAATCAGAAATCTATTGCTTTTGTGTTAAGAACACTTCTACAAGTGATTTCAATACTTTTTTAAAATATATCAAGCTGTTGAAATCAAATCTAAGTCAATCTTATCATTTTTATTCAAAAACACTTCACATATATTTTACATTAATCTAACTGCTTCTAACTGTGAACAATTCTTTCAGATTTAAGCTTGGATATAAAGGGTGAGATTGGAAGTAGACTTCATTGATTTCTGGTTTAATACCACTACTTAGTATTTGATTGCCTCTGGAAGGGTTAGTTTTGTTGCAAGCATTTGGACCAGGTCTCTGGTTTGTGGTCTTACTTCAATTTCCTTAATCTTAGAAACACTGGAAAAAGTCATGGCACTTATCTTTCTTCCTGTAATTAATCTATAAAAAAAAATAATAATTTTAAGAATAGAGAACTCTGTTATTTAATAATATTGGTCAGAAAATCTTTCTAGAATGATCAACTATTGCAAAGTGTGAATACAGTTTTAGCACAGATACCAGTTATGTACAAAGAGCTTAGGTGATAAGAAAAAGAAATGTTAGGTTCCAACAAGGACAAATTAAGCTAGTGCAAGGCCTGAAGTATATTTTACAAAGGGAGTTTTAAATGAAAACCTGAGCTCTTTTATCAAATTATAATTAAGACCAATGTATATAGATTAGCAGAATAAGGGAGGAATACACAAGCCAGTTACTATCAGTTTACTGGTTGTGCTTTCTGCCAGAGAATTTAATTGTAGTTGGGTATTTTTTTATGAATCAAACTACATACTTGAAAGATTAATATAGATAGATCAGTTATTGTCGGACTGGATATTGAATTAATTAATACAAGGTATCCACTATTTATTATTTTACCTAAAGCTTCATATTTACCTGCTAGCTAATGTGTTCAAGATAATTAGAAGTTTAATCCTGGAAAATGACAGCTTAGATATGGTTAATTATGTGGTAAAATTAAATGGGTGGATCTTTCTTCTACAG